>NC_134268.1:541592-841592 GCF_031893055.1 Leptodactylus fuscus | reverse complement strand
CACACTGTAAATATCCACTGATAATAACGCTCGCCTGTCAATACGGCTGACAAGCATTACTATTTTCCGTAACGTTCCCCATGACTGTACCAAATGGAGGATGACCCTTGATCTAGTCATAGTGGTGCTGGCTGTAGCTGTATACACGGTGACGTGCCCTGTAGGTGCTGGCTGTAGCTGTATACACGGTGACGTGTCCTGTAGGTGCTGGCTGTAGCTGTATACACGGTGACGTGCCCTGTAGGTGCTGGCTGTAGCTGTATACACGCTGACGTGCCCTGTAGGTGCTGGCTGTAGCTGTATACACGGTGACGTGTCCTGTAGGTGCTGGCTGTAGCTGTATACACGGTGACGTGCCCTGTAGGTGCTGGCTGTAGCTGTATACATGGTGACGTGTCCTGTAGGTGCTGGCTGTAGCTGTATACACGGTGACGTGTCCTGTAGGTGCTGGCTGTAGCTGTATACACGGTGACGTGCCCTGTAGGTGCTGGCTGTAGCTGTATACACGCTGACGTGCCCTGTAGGTGCTGGCTGTAGCTGTATACACGGTGATGTACTCTGTAGGTGCTGGCTGTAGCTGTATACACGCTGACGTGTCCTGTACGTGCTGGCTGTATCTGTATACACGGTGACGTGCCCTGTAGGTGCTGGCTGTAGCTGTATACACGCTGACGTGTCCTGTAGGTGCTGGCTGTAGCTGTTTACACGGTGACGTGTCCTGTAGGTGCTGGCTGTATCTGTATACACGGTGACGTGTCCTGTAGGTGCTGGCTGTAGCTGTATACACGCTGACGTGTCCTGTAGGTGCTGGCTGTAGCTGTATACACGGTGATGTACTCTGTAGGTGCTGGCTGTAGCTGTATACACGGTGACGTGCCCTGTAGGTGCTGGCTGTAGCTGTATACACGGTGACGTGTCCTGTAGGTGCTGGCTGTAGCTGTATACACGGTGACGTGCCCTGTAGGTGCTGGCTGTAGCTGTATACACGGTGACGTGCCCTGTAGGTGCTGGCTGTAGCTGTATACACGGTGACGTGTCCTGTAGGTGCTGGCTGTAGCTGTATACACGGTGACGTGTCCTGTAGGTGCTGGCTGTAGCTGTATACACGCTGACGTGCCCTGTAGGTGCTGGCTGTAGCTGTATACACGGTGACGTGTCCTGTAGGTGCTGGCTGTAGCTGTATACACGGTGATGTGTCCTGTAGGTGCTGGCTGTAGCTGTATACACGGTGACGTGTCCTGTAGGTGCTGGCTGTAGCTGTATACACGGTGATGTGTCCTGTAGGTGCTGGCTGTAGCTGTATACACGGTGACGTGTCCTGTAGGTGCTGGCTGTAGCTGTATACACGGTGACGTACTCTGTAGGTGCTTGCTGTACCTGTATACACGGTGACGTGCCCTGTAGGTGCTGGCTGTAGCTGTATACACGCTGACGTGCCCTGTAGGTGCTGGCTGTAGCTGTATACACGCTGACGTGTCCTGTAGGTGCTGGCTGTAGCTGTATACACGCTGACGTGTCCTGTAGGTGCTGGCTGTAGCTGTATACACGGTGACGTGTCCTGTAGGTGCTGGCTGTAGCTGTATACACGGTGATGTGTCCTGTAGGTGCTGGCTGTAGCTGTATACATGGTGACGTGTCCGGTAGGTGCTGGCTGTAGCTGTATACACGCTGACGTGCCCTGTAGGTGCTGGCTGTAGCTGTATACACGGTGATGTGTCCTGTAGGTGCTGGCTGTAGCTGTATACACGCTGACGTGTCCTGTAGGTGCTGGCTGTAGCTGTATACACGGTGATGTGTCCTGTAGGTGCTGGCTGTAGCTGTATACACGGTGATGTGTCCTGTAGGTGCTGGCTGTAGCTGTATACACGCTGACGTGCCCTGTAGGTGCTGGCTGTAGCTGTATACACGGTGACGTGCCCTGTAGGTGCTGGCTGTAGCTGTATACACGCTGACGTGTCCTGTAGGTGCTGGCTGTAGCTGTATACACGCTGACGTGTCCTGTAGGTGCTGGCTGTAGCTGTATTCATGCTGACGTGTCCTGTAGGTGCTGGCTGTAGCTGTATACACGCTGACGTGCCCTGTAGGTGCTGGCTGTAGCTGTATACACGGTGATGTGTCCTGTAGGTGCTGGCTGTAGCTGTATACACGGTGATGTGTCCTGTAGGTGCTGGCTGTAGCTGTATACACGGTGACGTGCCCTGTAGGTGCTGGCTGTAGCTGTATTCACGGTGACGTGCCCTGTAGGTGCTGGCTGTAGCTGTATACACGGTGACGTGTCCTGTAGGTGCTGGCTGTAGCTGTATACACGCTGACGTGTCCTGTAGGTGCTGGCTGTAGCTGTATACATGCTGACGTGCCCTGTAGGTGCTGGCTGTAGCTGTATACACGCTGACGTGTCCTGTAGGTGCTGGCTGTAGCTGTATACACGGTGACGTGTCCTGTAGGTGCTGGCTGTAGCTGTATACACGGTGACGTGTCCTGTAGGTGCTGGCTGTAGCTGTATACACGCTGACGTGTCCTGTAGGTGCTGGCTGTAGCTGTATACACGCTGAAGTGTCCTGTAGGTGCTGGCTGTAGCTGTATACACGGTGACGTGTCCTGTAGGTGCTGGCTGTAGCTGTATACACGCTGACGTGCCCTGTAGGTGCTGGCTGTAGCTGTATACACGCTGACGTGCCCTGTAGGTGCTGGCTGTAGCTGTATACACAGTGATGTGTCCTGTAGGTGCTGGCTGTAGCTGTATACATGGTGACGTGTCCGGTAGGTGCTGGCTGTAGCTGTATACACGGTGACGTGCCCTGTAGGTGCTGGCTGTAGCTGTATACACGGTGACGTGTCCTGTAGGTGCTGGCTGTAGCTGTATACACGGTGACGTGCCCTGTAGGTGCTGGCTGTAGCTGTATACACGCTGACGTGTCCTGTAGGTGCTGGCTGTAGCTGTATACATGGTGACGTGTCCTGTAGGTGCTGGCTGTAGCTGTATACACGGTGATGTGTCCTGTAGGTGCTGGCTGTAGCTGTATACACGGTGACGTGTCCTGTAGGTGCTGGCTGTAGCTGTATACACGGTGACGTGTCCTGTAGGTGCTGGCTGTAGCTGTATACACGGTGACGTGTCCTGTAGGTGCTGGCTGTAGCTGTATACACGGTGACGTGTCCTGTAGGTGCTGGCTGTAGCTGTATACACGGTGACGTCTCCCTTCTCTCCCCCTTCAGGTGGGCAGACCCAGTAACATCGGGCAGGCACAGCCCATCATCGACCAGCTGGCAGAGGAGGCGCGTTCCTTTAACAGGATCTACGTGGCTTCTGTCCACCAGGACTTATCAGACGACGACATCAAGAGCGTGTTCGAGGCCTTTGGAAAGATCAAATCATGTATGTTGGCCCGCGACCCCACGACAGGAAAACACAAAGGTTACGGCTTCATAGGTGAGACCATGGAGATGGCGGTAGAGCTGTATAAGGCAGGGAGATGGCGGTAGAGCTGTATAAGGCATGGAGATGGCGGTAGAGCTGTATAAGGCAGGGAGATGGCGGTACAACTGTATAAGGCATGGAGATGGCGGTAGAGCTGTATAAGGCATGGAGATGGCGGTAGAGCTGTATAAGGCATGGAGATGGCGGTAGAACTGTATAAGGCAGGGAGATGGCGGTAGAGCTGTATAAGGCAGGGAGATGGCGGTAGAGCTGTATAAGGCATGGAGATGGCGGTAGAGCTGTATAAGGCAGGGAGATGGCGGTAGAGCTGTATAAGGCATGGAGATGGCGGTAGAGCTGTATAAGGCAGGGAAATGGCGGTAGAGCTGTATAAGGCATGGAGATGGCGGTAGAGCTGTATAAGGCAGGGAGATGGCGGTACAACTGTATAAGGCATGGAGATGGCGGTAGAGCTGTATAAGGCATGGAGATGGCGGTAGAGCTGTATAAGGCATGGAGATGGCGGTAGAACTGTATAAGGCAGGGAGATGGCGGTAGAGCTGTATAAGGCAGGGGGATGGCGGTAGAGCTGTATAAGGCAGGGGGATGGCGGTAGAGCTGTATAAGGCAGGGGGATGGCGGCAGAACTGTATAAGGCAGGGGGATGGCGGTAGAGCTGTTTAAGGCAGGGAGATGGCGGTAGAACTGTATAAGGCAGGGAGATGGCGGTAGAGCTGTATAAGGCATGGAGATGGCGGTAGAGCTGTATAAGGCAGGGAAATGGCGGTAGAGCTGTATAAGGCATGGAGATGGCGGTAGAGCTGTATAAGGCAGGGAGATGGCGGTTCAACTGTATAAGGCATGGAGATGGCGGTAGAGCTGTATAAGGCATGGAGATGGCGGTAGAGCTGTTTAAGGCAGGGAGATGGCGGTAGAGCTGTATAAGGCATGGAGATGGCGGTAGAGCTGTATAAGGCAGGGAGATGGCGGTAGAACTGTATAAGGCAGGGAGATGGCGGTAGAACTGTATAAGGCAGGGGGATGGCGGTAGAGCTGTATAAGGCAGGGAGATGGCGGTAGAGCTGTATAAGGCAGGGGGATGGCGGTAGAGCTGTATAAGGCAGGGGGGTGGCGGTAGAGCTGTATAAGGCAGGGGGATGGCGGTAGAGCTGTATAAGGCATGGAGATGGCGGTAGAGCTGTATAAGGCAGGGAGATGGCGGTAGAGCTGAAATTTCCCCAAGGTGGGACTATTAAAGGATTATCTTATCTTATCTAAGGCAGGGAGATGGCGGTAGAGCTGTATAAGGCATGGAGATGGCGGTAGAGCTGTATAAGGCAGGGAGATGGCGGTAGAGCTGTATAAGGCATGGAGATGGCGGTAGAGCTGTATAAGGCAGGGGGATGGCGGTAGAGCTGTATAAGGCAGGGGGATGGCGGTAGAGCTGTATAAGGCAGGGGGATGGCGGTAGAGCTGTATAAGGCAGGGGGATGGCGGTAGAGCTGTATAAGGCAGGGGGATGGCGGTAGAGCTGTATAAGGCAGGGGGATGGCGGTAGAGCTGTATAAGGCAGGGGGATGGCGGTAGAGCTGTATAAGGCATGGAGATGGCGGTAGAACTGTATAAGGCAGGGAGATGGCGGTAGAGCTGTATAAGGCAGGGGGATGGCGGTAGAGCTGTATAAGGCAGGGGGATGGCGGTAGAGCTGTATAAGGCAGGGGGATGGCGGCAGAACTGTATAAGGCAGGGGGATGGCGGTAGAGCTGTTTAAGGCAGGGAGATGGCGGTAGAACTGTATAAGGCAGGGAGATGGCGGTAGAGCTGTATAAGGCATGGAGATGGCGGTAGAGCTGTATAAGGCAGGGAAATGGCGGTAGAGCTGTATAAGGCATGGAGATGGCGGTAGAGCTGTATAAGGCAGGGAGATGGCGGTTCAACTGTATAAGGCATGGAGATGGCGGTAGAGCTGTATAAGGCATGGAGATGGCGGTAGAGCTGTTTAAGGCAGGGAGATGGCGGTAGAGCTGTATAAGGCATGGAGATGGCGGTAGAGCTGTATAAGGCAGGGAGATGGCGGTAGAACTGTATAAGGCAGGGAGATGGCGGTAGAACTGTATAAGGCAGGGGGATGGCGGTAGAGCTGTATAAGGCAGGGAGATGGCGGTAGAGCTGTATAAGGCAGGGGGATGGCGGTAGAGCTGTATAAGGCAGGGGGGTGGCGGTAGAGCTGTATAAGGCAGGGGGATGGCGGTAGAGCTGTATAAGGCATGGAGATGGCGGTAGAGCTGTATAAGGCAGGGAGATGGCGGTAGAGCTGAAATTTCCCCAAGGTGGGACTATTAAAGGATTATCTTATCTTATCTAAGGCAGGGAGATGGCGGTAGAGCTGTATAAGGCATGGAGATGGCGGTAGAGCTGTATAAGGCAGGGAGATGGCGGTAGAGCTGTATAAGGCATGGAGATGGCGGTAGAGCTGTATAAGGCAGGGGGATGGCGGTAGAGCTGTATAAGGCAGGGGGATGGCGGTAGAGCTGTATAAGGCAGGGGGATGGCGGTAGAGCTGTATAAGGCAGGGGGATGGCGGTAGAGCTGTATAAGGCAGGGGGATGGCGGTAGAGCTGTATAAGGCAGGGGGATGGCGGTAGAGCTGTATAAGGCAGGGGGATGGCGGTAGAGCTGTATAAGGCAGGGGGATGGCGGTAGAGCTGTATAAGGCAGGGGGGTGGCGGTAGAGCTGTATAAGGCAGGGGGATGGCGGTAGAGCTGTATAAGGCAGGGGGATGGCGGTAGAGCTGTATAAGGCAGGGGGATGGCGGTAGAGCTGTATAAGGCAGGGGGATGGCGGTAGAGCTGTATAAGGCAGGGGGGTGGCGGTAGAGCTGTATAAGGCAGGGGGTTGGCGGTAGAGCTGTATAAGGCAGGGGGGTGGCGGTAGAGCTGTATAAGGCAGGGGGGTGGCGGTAGAGCTGTATAAGGCAGGGGGATGGCGGTAGAGCTGTATAAGGCAGGGGGGTGGCGGTAGAGCTGTATAAGGCAGGGGGATGGCGGTAGAGCTGTATAAGGCATGGAGTTGGCGGTAGAGCTGTATAAGGCATGGAGTTGGCGGTAGAGCTGTATAAGGCAGGGGGATGGCGGTAGAGCTGTATAAGGCAGGGGGATGGCGGTAGAGCTGTATAAGGCATGGAGATGGCGGTAGAGCTGTATAAGGCAGGGGGATGGCGGTAGAGCTGTATAAGGCAGGGGGATGGCGGTAGAGCTGTATAAGGCAGGGGGGTGGCGGTAGAGCTGTATAAGGCAGGGGGGTGGCGGTAGAGCTGTATAAGGCAGGGGGATGGCGGTAGAGCTGTATAAGGCAGGGGGATGGCGGTAGAGCTGTATAAGGCAGGGGGATGGCGGTAGAGCTGTATAAGGCAGGGGGATGGCGGTAGAGCTGCGACAGCCCTGCCTGCCAGTGTCCAGAGATAACTCTCAGCCTGCGCTGTGAAGAAGCAGACAGCGGGGATCCCTGGCTGCATCCCGCGATCGACCCATACGTCCATTGCGATCCACCGGTAGATCATGATTGACGTATTGGGCACCCCTGCAGTAGAGGGATCGGGGCTCCCCATGTATTATATAGTATATACAGTAGAGGGATCGGGGCTCCCCCATGTAGTATATACAGTAGAGGGATCGGGGCTCCCCCATATAGTATATACAGTAGAGGGATCGGGGCTCCCCCATATAGTATATACAGTAGAGGGATCGGGGCTCCCCATGTATTATATAGTATATACAGTAGAGGGATCGGGGCTCCCCCATATGGTATATACAGTAGAGGGATCGGGGCTCCCCCATATAGTATATACAGTAGAGGGATCGGGGCTCCCCCATGTAGTATATACAGTAGAGGGATCGGGGCTCCCCATGTATTATATAGTATATACAGTAGAGGGATCGGGGCTCCCCCATGTAGTATATACAGTAGAGGGATCGGGGCTCCCCATGTATTATATAGTATATACAGTAGAGGGATCGGGGCTCCCCATGTATTATATAGTATATACAGTAGAGGGATCGGGGCTCCCCATGTATTATATAGTATATACAGTAGAGGGATCGGGGCTCCCCATGTATTATATAGTATATACAGTAGAGGGATCGGGGCTCCCCATGTATTATATAGTATATACAGTAGAGGGATCTGGGCTCCCCCATGTAGTATATATGTATTCCCATGTAGGGAATACAGAGACTTAAACCGGGATTTTGTTGAATGGTGCCAGCAGAACCAGCTCAGGATTAATGCTGGGAAGACCAAGGAGATGGTGGTGGACTTTAGTAAACGGAGAGGTGCTCCGACCCCGGTGGAGATCCAAGGAACATGTATTGAGATAGTCAGGACCTATAAGTACCTGGGCGTGCTCCTCAATAACAAACTAGACTGGGCTGATCACCTGGAGGCGCTGCACAGAAAGGGCCACAGCAGACTCTACCTGCTCAGGAGGCTGAGGGCCTTCGGAGTCCAGGGGACACTTCTTAGGGCCTTCTTCAACTCTGTGGTTGCCTCAGCCATCTTTTTCGGTGTGGCCTGCTGGGGGAGCAGTATATCAACCAGGGACAGAAATAGACTTGACAGGCTGATCAGGAGGGCCAGCTCTGTCCTGGGGAGCCCCTTGGACCCAGTACAGGTGGTGGGTGACAGAAGGATACTGTCTGTGGTGACCTCCATGCGGGAGAACAAATCCCACCCCATGTATGGGACCCTGATGGGACTTGGCAGCACTGTAAGCGACCGTCTGCTTCACCCCAAGTGTGAGAAGGAGCTATCGCAGGTCCTTCCTTCCAACCGCGACCAGGCTGTATAATCTACATCAGACCAAACGAAGATCACTCCGCACAGAGAACTAATGATTATGAGGATGACCATGAGGTCTTCCTCTTTCTCTTCCGTTTTTCCTTAGCTGCCATGGACTCCTAGTATATCTTCTCTTCTCAGCTTATCTGTGTCTACGTCTGTAACATATTACTCTGTATTATCCTGTATCTGTATTACTATGCTGCTGTAACACGCTGAAATTTCCCCAAGGTGGGACTATTAAAGGATTATCTTATCTTATCTTATACAGTAGAGGGATCGGGGCTCCCCCATGTAGTATATACAGTAGAGGGATCGGGGCTCCCCATGTATTATATAGTATATACAGTAGAGGGATCGGGGCTCCCCATGTATTATATAGTATATACAGTAGAGGGATCGGGGCTCCCCCATATGGTATATACAGTAGAGGGATCAGGGCTCCCCATGTATTATATAGTATATACAGTAGAGGGATCAGGGCTCCCCATGTATTATATAGTATATACAGTAGAGGGATCGGGGCTCCCCCATGTAGTATATACAGTAGAGGGATCGGGGCTCCCCATGTATTATATAGTATATACAGTAGAGGGATCGGGGCTCCCCCATATGGTATATACAGTAGAGGGATCGGGGCTCCCCCATATAGTATATACAGTAGAGGGATCGGGGCTCCCCCATATAGTATATACAGTAGAGGGATCGGGGCTCCCCCATATAGTATATACAGTAGAGGGATCGGGGCTCCCCCATATAGTATATACAGTAGAGGGATCGGGGCTCCCCCATGTAGTATATACAGTAGAGGGATCGGGGCTCCCCCATGTATTATATAGTATATACAGTAGAGGGATCGGGGCTCCCCCATATGGTATATACAGTAGAGGGATCGGGGCTCCCCCATGTAGTATATACAGTAGAGGGATCGGGGCTCCCCCATGTAGTATATACAGTAGAGGGATCGGGGCTCCCCCATGTAGTATATACAGTAGAGGGATCGGGGCTCCCCCATGTAGTATATACAGTAGAGGGATCGGAGCTCCCCATGTATTATATAGTATATACAGTAGAGGGATCGGGGCTCCCCATGTAGTATATACAGTAGAGGGATCGGGGCTCCCCATGTAGTATATACAGTAGAGGGATCGGGGCTCCCCCATGTAGTATATACAGTAGAGGGATCGGGGCTCCCCCATGTAGTATATACAGTAGAGGGATCGGGGCTCCCCCATGTAGTATATACAGTAGAGGGATCGGGGCTCCCCCATGTAGTATATACAGTAGAGGGATCGGGGCTCCCCCATGTAGTATATACAGTAGAGGGATCGGGGCTCCCCCATGTAGTATATACAGTAGAGGGATCGGGGCTCCCCCATGTAGTATATACAGTAGAGGGATCGGGGCTCCCCCATGTAGTATATACAGTAGAGGGATCGGGGCTCCCCCATGTAGTATATACAGTAGAGGGATCGGGGCTCCCCCATGTAGTATATAGTATATACAGTAGAGGGATCGGGGCTCCCCCATGTAGTATATACAGTAGAGGGATCGGGGCTCCCCCATGTAGTATATAGTATATACAGTAGAGGGATCGGGGCTCCCCCATGTAGTATATACAGTAGAGGGATCGGGGCTCCCCCATGTAGTATATACAGTAGAGGGATCGGGGCTCCCCCATGTAGTATATACAGTAGAGGGATCGGGGCTCCCCCATGTAGTATATACAGTAGAGGGATCGGGGCTCCCCCATGTAGTATATACAGTAGAGGGATCGGGGCTCCCCCATGTAGTATATACAGTAGAGGGATCGGGGCTCCCCCATGTAGTATATACAGTAGAGGGATCGGGGCTCCCCCATGTAGTATATACAGTAGAGGGATCGGGGCTCCCCCATGTAGTATATACAGTAGAGGGATCGGGGCTCCCCCATGTAGTATATACAGTAGAGGGATCGGGGCTCCCCCATGTAGTATATACAGTAGAGGGATCGGGGCTCCCCCATGTAGTATATACAGTAGAGGGATCGGGGCTCCCCCATGTAGTATATACAGTAGAGGGATCGGGGCTCCCCCATGTAGTATATACAGTAGAGGGATCGGGGCTCCCCCATGTAGTATATACAGTAGAGGGATCGGGGCTCCCCCATGTAGTATATACAGTAGAGGGATCGGGGCTCCCCCATACTTGGCACTAACACTTCTCTTCCCCCTCCCCCCGCAGAGTATGAGAAGGCGCAGTCCTCCCAGGACGCCGTTTCCTCCATGAACTTGTTTGACTTAGGTGGTCAGTATCTGCGAGTAGGAAAAGCCGTAACGCCGCCCATGCCCCTGCTGACACCGGCCACCCCGGGAGGTCTGCCGCCTGCTGCTGCCGTTGCGGCTGCTGCTGCCACCGCCAAGATCACAGCCCAGGTAAGAAGGTTTGGCGTTGCTGTATATACCGCCTGTAGTAGTGACCGCCCTGTGACTCCGCCCTCACATTAACCCCTTGTCTTACTCCCTTTTTCCTGTAGGAAGCCGTAGCCGGAGCGGCGGTTCTTGGCACACTGACCAGTCCTGGTCTTGTCACACCAGCGCTAACCCTGGCACAGCCACTGGGGGCACTGCCACAGGCTGTCATGGCAGCACAAGCCCCAGGTGTTATTACAGGTAGGTCACATGGTACTGATACACACCAGACAGGAGGGCAGACGTTTAACCCCTTCCTGGCACAGCTACATCTTGATGTGGGGAGGGGGCACCTACAGTGGGAGCCGCACTGCTCTACCGCAGCCTTCTGCCGCTGACTGAACTACTTGCACGCCGGAGTCATTTGCAGCCATAAAACCTTCACCATTAAGATGGGGGGGGGGGGGCTCACAAGTCGTTGCTTACCACACCCTAGGGGGGCACGAAAAGTAACACCCCCATGATGGCGCCCATAAAAGCTGCACCTCATCCCGACCCCTCCATAGACTGGGATAGGAGAATGTTCTAGAGGTTTTCTGGGTTTTGAGTAGTGAAGGATCTGACACCCAGAACCGCCACAGATCAGCTAAGGTGTCAGTGACCAGGATGTGAGGCTACTACAGTAACACTTCTGGCCACTAGAAATGTCTGTTCCTTAGGTAACCCCTCTGGGCACTGATCAGAATTCAGATGACTGTGGGTTTAACCCTTCACTTACTGGTCTCCGTGTCCTTTGCTGTAGGTGTGACCCCAGTGCGGCCTACTCTCCCAGTAGCCATCCCACAGGTGGGGCTAGTGAACCCCATACTCTCCAGCCCCCCAGCTCTGGCACAGATGGAAGTGAAGAAGGAGAAGGAAGAAGAGGAGCTGGCGCCAGAGTCCGAGCGGCCGGAGATGCTGAGCGAGCAGGAGCACATGAGCATCTCCGGGAGCAGCGCCCGCCACATGGTCATGCAGAAGCTCATGCGCAAGCAGGAGGTGGGTGTCTGTGTCCAGGGGCGGGCTCTGTGGGTCTGGTTTTGTCTCGGGGGCAGGTGGGTGGGGGTCTATGTGGGTGTGGCTGTGTCTTGGGGGTGGGGTGGTCTCTGTGGGGTTGTCTGTCTCAGGGGTGGCATGGTCTCTGTGAGTCTGACTGTGGCCTCAGGTGGGGGGGTGGTCTCTGCGGGTCCGACTGTGTCTCGGGTGGGGGTCTCTGTGGGTCTGACTGTGTTTTGGGGGCAGTTGGGTGGGAGTCTCTTTGGGTTTGGCTATGTCTTGGGAGGGTGGATCATGGTCTCTGGGTCCGACTGTGTCTCGGGGGTGGGGTGGTCTCTGTGGGTCCGACTGTGTCTCGGGGGTGGGGTGGTCTCTGTGGGTCCGACTGTGTCTCGGGGGTGGGGTGGTCTCTGTGGGTCCGACTGTGTCTCGGGGGTGGGGTGGTCTCTGTGGGTCCGACTGTGTCTCGGGGGTGGGGTGGTCTCTGTGGGTCCGACTGTGTCTCGGGGGTGGGGTGGTCTCTGTGGGTCCGACTGTGTCTCGGGGGTGGGGTGGTCTCTGTGGGTCCGACTGTGTCTCGGGGGTGGGGTGGTCTCTGTGGGTCCGACTGTGTCTCGGGGGTGGGGTGGTCTCTGTGGGTCCGACTGTGTCTCGGGGGTGGGGTGGTCTCTGTGGGTCCGACTGTGTCTCGGGGGTGGGGTGGTCTCTGTGGGTCCGACTGTGTCTCGTGAGTGGGTGGGAGGGTCTCTGTGGATCTGGCTGTCTCGGGGATAGGTTGGTGCAGGTCTCTGTGGGTCTTGCGGGTGGGTGGGGGTCTCTGTGGTTCTGACTCGGGGGCGGGGTGATCTCTGTGTATCGGGGTCTCTGACTCTCCTCTTTCCCGCCAGTCCACGGTCATGGTTCTGCGTAATATGGTGGACCCCCGGGACATTGATGACGACCTGGAGGGGGAGGTGACAGAAGAATGCGGCAAGTTTGGCGCGGTGAACCGGGTGATCATCTACCAGGAGAAGCAGGGCGAGGAGGAGGACGCCGAAATCATCGTCAAAATATTTGTGGAATTCTCCATGGCCAGCGAAACGCACAAAGCCATCCAGGCGCTGAACGGCCGCTGGTTCGCCGGGCGCAAAGTGGTGGCGGAAGTGTACGACCAGGAAAGGTTCGATAACAGCGATCTATCAGCGTGAGCCCCCCCGGACTGTCGCCCCCTCCCGCACTTGTCCTTGTACTGTTTATTTTTTATTCTTCGTTGTGGATGTGTCCTGGTTCTGCACAGTAGGATTCTGGGTAATAAAACATCGGCTGCTTTTTTTTTTTTCTTTCTGTCCGTTTCACTGATGTTTCGTTCTCTTGTGGATGTCGTGTGGGGGAGGGGTTGCCTATACTTACAATGGCCGCCATCTTAACATGTCACAGGACCGAGGGCTAAAACTTAGAATCTGTATACGGAGCACCTGTCACTACCTGAAGAGGGGGAGGTGCAGTTATTATATAGCCCCTTCCCCTATAGATGAGATACTCTGCAGCTGTCGCTGTATGACATATGGAGGAGAGAGCGCCCCTCCCCCAATCAATATTTCATGTACTTTCTCTGACTCCACCATTATAATTGCTTCTGCACTAGTCACGGACTTGCTGGCCACTAAGGGGTTAAACAGTATTTAAAAAGAGACTGTCTGGTGGTGGTATCTCAGACCAGTCCATCTATTCCGGGGGGTGCTGGTGGTATCTCAGAGGGGAGGGGGGACCAAAACAGCAAATCTCAGACCAGTTCATCTATTCCTGGGGGGTAGTGTCTCAGACCAGCCCATTCAATACCTGGGGGAGAATCTCAGGACAGACCATCTATTTTCAGGAGGAGCAGCAAACCTCAGACCGATCCATCCAATGCCAGGTAGCGGCATCTCAGGACAGGTCCATCCAATACCAGGGGGGCAGCAAATCTCAAACCAGTCCATCTGTTACCAGGGGGAGCATCTCAGCCCAATCCATCCAAAACTAAGAGAGCATCCAAGGACCGGTCCATGCAATAACGGGGGAGCATCCCAGGACCGGTCCATGCAATAACGGGGGAGAATCCCAGGACCGGTCCATGCAATAACGGGGGAGCATCCCAGGACCGGTCCATGCAATAACGGGGGAGCATCCCAGGACCGGTCCATGCAATAACGGGGGAGCATCCCAGGACCGGTCCATGCAATAACGGGGGAGCATCCCAGGACCGGTCCATGCAATAACGGGGGAGCATCCCAGGACCGGTCCATGCAATAACGGGGGAGCATCCCAGGACCGGTCCATGCAATAACGGGGGAGCATCCCAGGACCGGTCCATGCAATAACGGGGGAGCATCCCAGGACCGGTCCATGCAATAACAGGGGAGCATCCCAGGACCGGTCCATGCAATAACAGGGGAGCATCTCAGACCAATCCATACAAAACCAGGGGACAGTTTCTCAGACTGGTCCATTCAAAACTAGGGATGCCATGACTCTGACCAGTCCATCTCTTACCAGGGGGGAGCATCTGGCAGAGAAGCATTTCAAACTTGTCTACCCAAGAGTGGGGTTCAGACGGGAGGGGGAGGGGTGCACGTCAGACTGGTCCATTCCAGAATGGGTGGACTGTGAAATCTAAGACTGTTCCATCCAGATGTTCAGAGAGCACCTGACCGACCACAGACACAAAGTGCATGGAGAGGAATGTAACAGACATGACAGGCGGAGCCTTGTGTGATTATTTCAGCTTATTACTGTGACTCTCTGCTGTCACCTCTCCATGTTAAACCAGTGACAACTTGTGCTGGACGTCCCCTTTAAGAAGGGGAGGGGCATGTCACGGCTGTCTGCGTCTGCCGCCTGAGGCTTGCCGGGACATGTAGTCTACAGAGCAGGCAGACAACACAGGGGCGGACAGACAAAACCTCCTCCCTTCCCGTCCTGCACTGGGAGCAGCCGCGGGGGTTTCTGGGAAATTTACTACTAAACTGGGACGATGACGCCGCCGTGACGTAACTTCCATTTGTGTACGGAAGTGAGCGGTTAGGCATGCCGGGAGATGTAGTCCTGCGCTGGGCAAGTCAGGTCTGATAGTGAGGACGTCTGACTACAGCATCCGGCGTCCCTTGCGCTCCCGTACTGAGGCATGCTGGGAGGTATAGTCCTGAGCGTGCGCACTGACCGCCGGCGGCCGAGAGTAAAGACTACAACTCCCGGCGTGCATTGAGCTCATCTCCTGGGGCATGACGGGATGTGTAGTTCTCCGCTGGGTACAGGCAGCCACTGACTACAGCTCCCGGCAGGCTTGGCGGCGGGCCGCGTCCCTTAGCTGTGTGTGGTGACCCGCGGGTTGGGATCTCGGGTGTGATCGGCGGGCGGTGACCCGGGGGGCGGCCGGACGGGCACCATGCTGAAGTGCATCCCGCTGTGGCGCTGTAACCGGCATGTGGAGTCTGTGGACAAGCGGCACTGCTCCCTGCACAGCGTGCCCGACGAGATCTACCGATATAGTCGCAGCCTGGAGGAGCTGCTGCTGGACTCCAACCAACTGCGGGAGCTGCCTAAGGTGAGGGAGGGGACAGAGGGGCAGGTAATGGGGAGGGCAGAGGGGCAACTACCAGGATAAAGGGGACAGAGGGGCAGGTAATGGGGAGGGCAGAGGGGTAACTACCAGGATAAAGGGGACAGAGGGGCAGGTAATGGGGAGGGGTAAGTACCAGGGGCAGAGGGGTAAGTACCAGGAGCAGGATGGGAGGACAGAGGGGTAACTACCAGGATAAAGGGGACAGAGGGCTGGATACTGTGGAGGGGTAAGTAGCAGGGGCAGGATGGGAGAGTAGAGGGGTAAGTACCAGGGGCAGGATAAAGGGGACAGAGGGCTGGATACTGCAGAGGGGTAAGTACCAGGGGCAGGATGGGAGAACAGAGGGGTAAGTACCAGGGGCAGGATGGGAGAACAGAGGGATAAGTACCAGGGGCAGGATGGGAGAACAGAGGGATAAGTACCAGGGGCAGGATGGGAGGACAGAGGGGTAAGTACCAGGGGCAGGATGGGAGGACAGAGGGGTAAGTACCAGGGGCAGGATGGGAGGACAGAGGGGTAAGTACCAGGGGCAGGATGGGAGGACAGAGGGGTAAGTACCAGGGGCAGGATGGGAGGACAGAGGGGTAAGTACCAGGGGCAGAATGGGAGGACAGTGGGGTAAGTACCAGGGGCAGGATGGGAGGACAGTGGGGTAAGTACCAGGGGCAGGATGGGAGGACAGAGGGGTAAGTACCAGGGGCAGGATGGGAGGACAGAGGGGTAAGTACCAGGGGCAGGATGGGAGGACAGAGGGGTAAGTACCAGGGGCAGGATGGGAGGACAGAGGGGTAAGTACCAGGGGCAGGATGGGAGGACAGAGGGGTAAGTACCAGGGGCAGGATGGGAGGACAGAGGGGTAAGTACCAGGGGCAGGATGGGAGGACAGAGGGGTAAGTACCAGGGGCAGGATGGGAGGACAGAGGGGTAAGTACCAGGGGCAGGATGGGAGGACAGAGGGGTAAGTACCAGGGGCAGGATAAAGGGGACAGAGGGTTGGATACTGTGGAGGGGCAACTACCAGGAGCAGAGGGGTAAGTACCAGGGGCAGGATGGGAGGACAGAGGGGTAAGTACCAGGGGCAGGATGGGAGGACAGAGGGGTAAGTACCAGGGGCAGGATGGGAGGACAGAGGGGTAAGTACCAGGGGCAGGATGGGAGGGCAGAGGGGTAAGTACCAGGGGCAGGATGGGAGGACAGAGGGGTAAGTACCAGGGGCAGGATGGGAGGACAGAGGGGTAAGTACCAGGGGCAGGATGGGAGGACAGAGGGGTAAGTACCAGGGGCAGGATGGGAGGACAGAGGGGTAAGTACCAGGGGCAGGATGGGAGGACAGAGGGGTAAGTACCAGGGGCAGGATGGGAGGGCAGAGGGGTAAGTACCAGGGGCAGGATGGGAGGGCAGAGGGGTAAGTACCAGGGGCAGGATGGGAGGACAGAGGGGTAAGTACCAGGGGCAGGATGGGAGGGCAGAGGTGTAAGTACCAGGGGCAGGATGGGAGGGCAGAGGGGTAAGTACCAGGGGCAATATAGACAGTGCAGTGAGAAGGGCTGATACTGTAGAGAGCAGAGACCTCGGGGACATAGCGGCCGGTACAAGTGACAGAGCGAGGATGGAGGGGGCAGCAGAGGGGCTGGGTGACTTGTGCTGCTGCTGCAGGGTACACACTGTGGGGTCGGGGGCATCATGGAGGACGGCGTCATATACTGGAGCGGAGCTGGTTGTCTCTGATTTATTTTTGTGGCCGACACTGACGTCTGTGATTTTATTTATTTTAATTAATGGATTCCTTGTGTAATGTAGATTGTGAGCTTATAGGTCCAGAGAGCTCAGGCCTCGCAATGTACACGGGGAAACATACAAACTCCTTGCAGATGTTGTACTTGGCAGGATTCAAATCCAGGACTCCATCGCTGCAAGGCTGCAGTATTAACCACAGAGCCGTGTTGCCGCTTACTGATGATGTGATGTTGTGGTTGTGCAGAGATCTGGCTGACACTGATGATCAGTGCGTTGGTCGGAGCAGATCAGCGACCTCTGAGCCAGGGATTTGTCTCAGCAGAGATGTGTGTGTGGATGGCGCCCTATGAGCGGAGTCCCCTCTGTGCTGCACAACCACATTATTATCTCATCAGAGGGACTCCGCTCACTAACGCAACATCTGTATAATAATAATGTGCCCTGTAGTTATATTATACTGGAGGAACCAAATATCCAGGAGGAATGTACAGGAGGGCGGGGCAAGTCACAGCATAAGTGCAACACCTGTGTCACCCCAACCTGCCGCCATCTTTTCTCATCTGTGTACCTGACAAGTAGAGTATTAGATATACACTACAGAGAGGTGGACGCTATTACTATCTGTTATCAGCCATGTCAGGAAAGGCCGACTGTAGGACAGGGGAATACAATCTATTACTATCTGTTATCAGCCATGTCAGGAGAGGAGAGGCCGACTGTAGGACAGGGGAATACAATCTATTACTATCTGTTATCAGCCATGTCAGGAGGAGAGAGGCCAACTGTAGGACAGAGGAATACAATCTATTACTATCTGTTATCAGCCATGTCAGGAGAGGAGAGGCCAACTGTAGGACAGGGGAATACAATCTATTACTATCTGTTATCAGCCATGTCAGGAGAGGCCAACTGTAGGACAGGAGAATACAATCTATTACTATCTGTTATCAGCCATGTCAGGAGAGGAGAGGCCGACTGTAGGACAGGGGAATACAATCTATTACTATCTGTTATCAGCCATGTCAGGAGAGGAGAGGCCGACTGTAGGACAGGAGAATACAATCTATTACTATCTGTTATCAGCCATGTCAGGAGAGGAGAGGCCGACTGTAGGACAGGGGAATACAATCTATTACTATCTGTTATCAGCCATGTCAGGAGAGGCCGACTGTAGGACAGGAGAATACAATCTATTACTATCTGTTATCAGCCATGTCAGGAGAGGCCGACTGTAGGACAGGGGAATACATTCTATTACTATCTGTTATCAGCCATGTCAGGAAAGGCCGACTGTAGGACAGGGGAATACAATCTATTACTATCTGTTATCAGCCATGTCAGGAGAGGAGAGGCCGACTGTAGGACAGGAGAATACAATCTATTACTATCTGTTATCAGCCATGTCAGGAGAGGCCGACTGTAGGACAGGAGAATACAATCTATTACTATCTGTTATCAGCCATGTCAGGAGAGGAGAGGCCGACTGTAGGACAGAAGAATACAATCTATTACTATCTGTTATCAGCCATGTCAGGAGAGGAGAGGCCGACTGTAGGACAGAAGAATACAATCTATTACTATCTGTTATCAGCCATGTCAGGAGAGGAGAGGCCGACTGTAGGACAGGAGAATACAATCTATTACTATCTATTATCAGCCATGTCAGGAGAGGACAGGCCGACTGTAGGACAGGAGAATACAATCTATTACTATCTGTTATCAGCCATGTCAGGAGAGGAGAGGCCGACTGTAGGACAGGGGAATACAATCTATTACTATCTGTTATCAGCCATGTCAGGAGAGGAGAGGCCGACTGTAGGACAGGAGAATACAATCTATTACTATCTGTTATCAGTCATGTCAGGAGAGGAGAGGCCGACTGTAGGACAGGAGAATACAATCTATTACTATCTGTTATCAGCCATGTCAGGAGAGGACAGGCCGACTGTAGGACAGGAGAATACAATCTATTACTATCTGTTATCAGCCATGTCAGGAGAGGAGAGGCCGACTGTAGGACAGGGGAATACAATCTATTACTATCTGTTATCAGCCATGTCAGGACAGGAGAGGCCGACTGTAGGACAGGGGAATACAATCTATTACTATCTGTTATCAGCCATGTCAGGAGAGGAGAGGCCGACTGTAGGACAGGGGAATACAATCTATTACTATCTGTTATCAGCCATGTCAGGAGAGGAGAGGCCGACTGTAGGACAGGGGAATACAATCTATTACTATCTGTTATCAGCCATGTCAGGAGGGGAGAGGCCAACTGTAGGACAGGGGAATACAATCTATTACTATCTGTTATCAGCCATGTCAGGAGGGGAGAGGCCAACTGTAGGACAGGGGAATACAATCTATTACTATCTGTTATCAGCCATGTCAGGAGAGGAGAGGCCGACTGTAGGACAGGAGAATACAATCTATTACTATCTGTTATCAGCCATGTCAGGAGAGGAGAGGCCGACTGTAGGACAGGGGAATACAATCTATTACTATCTGTTATCAGCCATGTCAGGAAAGGCCGACTGTAGGACAGGGGAATACAATCTATTACTATCTGTTATCAGCCATGTCAGGAGAGGCCGACTGTAGGACAGGGGAATACAATCTATTACTATCTGTTATCAGCCATGTCAGGAGAGGCCGACTGTAGGACAGGGGAATACAATCTATTACTATCTGTTATCAGCCATCTCAGGAGAGGCCGACTGTAGGACAGGGGAATACAATCTATTACTATCTGTTATCAGCCATGTCAGGAGAGGCCGACTGTAGGACAGGTGAATACAATCTATTACTATCTGTTATCAGCCATGTCAGGAGAGGAGAGGCCGACTGTAGGACAGGAGAATACAATCTATTACTATCTGTTATCAGCCATGTCAGGAGAGGAGAGTCCGACTGTAGGACAGGGGAATACAATCTATTACTATCTGTTATCAGCCATGTCAGGAGAGGCCGACTGTTGGACAGGAGAATACAATCTATTACTATCTGTTATCAGCCATGTCAGGAGAGGCCGACTGTAGGATGGGAATACAATCTATTACTATCTGTTATCAGCCAGGAGAGGAGAGGCCGACTGTAGGACAGGGGAATGCGATCTATTACTATCTGTTATCAGCCATGTCAGGAGAGGCCGACTGTAGGACAGGAGAATACAATCTATTACTATCTGTTATCAGCCAGGAGAGGAGAGGAGAGGCCGACTGTTGGACAGGGGAATACAATCTATTACTGTCTGTTATCAGCCATGTCAGGAGAGGAGAGGCCGACTGTAGGACAGGGGAATACAATCTATTACTATCTGTTATCAGCCATGTCAGGAGAGGAGAGGCCGACTGTAGGACAGGGGAATACAATCTATTACTATCTGTTATCAGCCATGTCAGGAGAGGAGAGGCCGACTGTAGGACAGGGGAATACAATCTATTACTATCTGTTATCAGCCATGTCAGGAGAGGCCGACTGTAGGTCAGGGGAATACAATCTATTACTATCTGTTATCTGCCATGTCAGGAGAGGAGAGGCCGACTGTAGGACAGGGGAATACAATCTATTACTATCTGTTATCTGCCATGTCAGGAGAGGAGAGGCCGACTGTAGGACAGAAGAATACAATCTATTACTATCTGTTATCAGCCATGTCAGGAGAGGCCGACTGTAGGTCAGGAGAATACAATCTATTACTATCTGTTATCAGCCATGTCAGGAGAGGCCGACTGTAGGACAGGAGAATACAATCTATTACTATCTGTTATCAGCCATGTCAGGAGAGGAGAGGCCGACTGTAGGACAGGGGAATACAATCTATTACTCTCTGTTATCAGCCATGTCAGGAGAGGCCGACTGTAGGACAGGAGAATACAATCTATTACTATCTGTTATCAGACATGTCAGGAGGGGAGAGGCCGACTGTAGGACAGGGGAATACAATCTATTACTATCTGATATCAGCCATGTCAGGAGAGGAGAGGCCGACTGTAGGACAGGGGAATACAATCTATTACTATCTGTTATCAGCCATGTCAGGAGAGGCCGACTGTAGGACAGGGGAATACAATCTATTACTATCTGTTATCAGCCATGTCAGGAGAGGCCGACTGTTGGACAGGAGAATACAATCTATTACTATCTGTTATCAGCCATGTCAGGAGAGGAGAGTCCGACTGTAGGACAGGGGAATACAATCTATTACTATCTGTTATCAGCCATGTCAGGAGAGGCCGACTGTAGGACAGGAGAATACAATCTATTACTATCTGTTATCAGCCATGTCAGGAGAGGCCGACTGTAGGACAGGAGAATACAATCTATTACTATCTGTTATCAGCCATGTCAGGAGAGGAGAGGCCGACTGTAGGACAGGGGAATACAATCTATTACTCTCTGTTATCAGCCATGTCAGGAGAGGCCGACTGTAGGACAGGAGAATACAATCTATTACTATCTGTTATCAGACATGTCAGGAGGGGAGAGGCCGACTGTAGGACAGGAGAATACAATCTATTACTATCTGATATCAGCCATGTCAGGAGAGGAGAGGCCGACTGTAGGACAGGGGAATACAATCTATTACTATCTGTTATCAGCCATGTCAGGAGAGGCCGACTGTAGGACAGGGGAATACAATCTATTACTATCTGTTATCAGCCATGTCAGGAGAGGCCGACTGTTGGACAGGAGAATACAATCTATTACTATCTGTTATCAGCCATGTCAGGAGAGGAGAGTCCGACTGTAGGACAGGGGAATACAATCTATTACTATCTGTTATCAGCCATGTCAGGAGAGGCCGACTGTAGGACAGGAGAATACAATCTATTACTATCTGTTATCAGCCATGTCAGGAGAGGAGAGGCCGAATGTAGGACAGGGGAATACAATCTATTACTATCTGTTATCAGCCAGGAGAGGAGAGGCCGACTGTTGGACAGGGGAAAACAATCTATTACTGTCTGTTATCAGCCATGTCAGGAGAGGAGAGGCCGACTGTAGGACAGAAGAATACAATCTATTACTATCTGTTATCAGCCATGTCAGGAGAGGCCGACTGTAGGTCAGGAGAATACAATCTATTACTATCTGTTATCAGCCATGTCAGGAGAGGCCGACTGTAGGACAGGAGAATACAATCTATTACTATCTGTTATCAGCCATGTCAGGAGAGGCCGACTGTAGGACAGGAGAATACAATCTATTACTATCTGTTATCAGCCATGTCAGGAGAGGCCGACTGTAGGACAGGAGAATACAATCTATTACTATCTGTTATCAGCCATGTCAGGAGAGGAGAGACCGACTGTAGGACAGGGGAATACAATCTATTACTCTCTGTTATCAGCCATGTCAGGAGAGGCCGACTGTAGGACAGGAGAATACAATCTATTACTATCTGTTATCAGACATGTCAGGAGGGGAGAGGCCGACTGTAGGACAGGGGAATACAATCTATTACTATCTGATATCAGCCATGTCAGGAGAGGAGAGGCCGACTGTAGGACAGGGGAATACAATCTATTACTATCTGTTATCAGCCATGTCAGGAGAGGCCGACTGTTGGACAGGAGAAT
This sequence comes from Leptodactylus fuscus, assembly GCF_031893055.1. Classification (NCBI taxonomy): domain Eukaryota; kingdom Metazoa; phylum Chordata; class Amphibia; order Anura; family Leptodactylidae; genus Leptodactylus; species Leptodactylus fuscus. The sequence continues at coordinate 819,013 of NC_134268.1, read as the reverse complement.
ACAATCTATTACTATCTGTTATCAGCCATGTCAGGAGAGGAGAGTCCGACTGTAGGACAGGGGAATACAATCTATTACTATCTGTTATCAGCCATGTCAGGAGAGGCCGACTGTAGGACAGGAGAATACAATCTATTACTATCTGTTATCAGCCATGTCAGGAGAGGAGAGGCCGAATGTAGGACAGGGGAATACAATCTATTACTATCTGTTATCAGCCATGTCAGGAAGGTACACTGACACTGATGATGTAAGATTGTGGCCGCACAGGTTCCAGTGCCCGCTGTGTGTCTGGCTCTGCCCTGGTAATTGCACTGATTCATGTCCCGGCTCCTGCTATATCTCTGGTCAGAAGGGCTTGGCTGTTGCTGTTTGGCTGACACCTGCGAATAAAATACTTTACAAGCTCTTTGCTGCCTAGTTTCAAATCACTGCCTTGTGCCCCCTACACTGCATTGTCGCCTTGTGCCCAATGAGAGGGTCCATTCGGCCCCTGTTTGTTGCTGCTATGCCCTGTGTGGGCTCAGGGTGTTATGTTTACTTTTAGGGTGTTTTAGGGCGAGCTGCCCTCTCTCCACTTTGTGCCCATCCGGTTCACCCAGTGTAATAACAGCCGGTTTGGTCTTACAGGGTGAACTTGTTCTCTGTGCCCTGTGTGAGGCGGGTCCAGGAACTGGGGGGCGGGGTTCCCACCGCCCCATGTCTGGGTGTGATGGGTGACATGGTGTAGTAGTTATAGTGTCGCCCGTTTGATATTTGGCAGCGCTCCTGGTGAGATGTCTCACAGGCGGCCTTTGTTCTCAGAGTTTGACTGCTAACCCCTCAGTGCCCTGTGTGCACTCATCACCCTGAAGCCCCTGTGCCCACCACCCCACAGGAAGATGCAATCGTGAAGGGCGGTCTGTACTGCGCCAGGCGTCAGCGATCACACACGTATTTTTTTGGTAAATGGCAAAATAACGATCACATCACAAATAACATTGCAAATTATGTCCAATTCCCCCAAGTGTCATGTTCGATGATCACCCAATGTCACCCGCTCTCAGAAACTCAAACCGTAGCGATCACGTGACGAGTATTGATGCTAGATTGTTAGTCAGGTCTACATTAGTCGTGTCAGGAGAGGCCGACTGTAGGACAGGAGAATACAATCTATTACTATCTGTTATCAGCCATGTCAGGAGAGGAGAGGCCGACTGTAGGACAGGAGAATACAATCTATTACTATCTGTTATCAGCCATGTCAGGAGGGGAGAGGCCGACTGTAGGACAGGGGAATACAATCTATTACTATCTGTTATCAGCTATGTCAGGAGAGGCCGACTGTAGGACAGGGGAATACAATCTATTACTATCTGTTATCAGCCATGTCAGGAGAGGAGAGGCCGACTGTAGGACAGGGGAATACAATCTATTACTATCTGTTATCAGCCATGTCAGGAGAGGAGAGGCCGACTGTAGGACAGGGGAATACAATCTATTACTATCTGTTATCAGCCATGTCAGGAGAGGAGAGGCCGACTGTAGGACAGGAGAATACAATCTATTACTATCTGTTATCAGCCATGTCAGGAGGAGAGAGGCCGACTGTAGGACAAGGGAATACATTCTATTACTATCTGTTATCAGCCATGTCAGGAGGAGAGAGGCCGACTGTAGGACAGGGGAATACAATCTATTACTATCTGTTATCAGTCATGTCAGGAGAGGAGAGGCCGACTGTAGGACAGGGGATACAATCTATTACTATCTGTTATCAGCCATGTCAGGAGAGGCCGACTGTAGTACAGGAGAATACAATCTATTACTATCTGTTATCAACCATGTCAGGAGAGTCCGACTGTAGGACAGGGGAATACAATCTATTACTATCTGTTATCAGCCATGTCAGGAGAGTCCGACTGTAGGACAGGGGAATACAATCTATTACTATCTGTTATCAGCCATGTCAGGAGAGGAGAGAGGCCGACTGTAGGACAGGAGAATACAATCTATTACTATCTGTTATCAGCCATGTCAGGAGAGGAGAGGCCGACTGTAGGACAGGGGAATACAATCTATTACTATCTGTTATCAGCCATGTCAGGAGAGGAGAGGCCGACTGTAGGACAGGGGAATACAATCTATTACTATCTGGTATCAGCCATGTCAGGAGGAGAGAGGCCGACTGTAGGACAGGGGAATACAATCTATTACTATCTTTTATCAGCCATGTCAGGAGAGGCCGACTGTAGGACAGGGGAATACAATCTATTACTATCTGTTATCAGCTATGTCAGGAGAGGAGAGGCCGACTGTAGGACAGGGGATACAATCTATTACTATCTGTTATCAGCCATGTCAGGAGAGGCCGACTGTAGTACAGGAGAATACAATCTATTACTATCTGTTATCAGCCATGTCAGGAGAGTCCGACTGTAGGACAGGGGAATACAATCTATTACTATCTGTTATCAGCCACGTCAGGAGAGGCCGACTGTAGGATAGGAGAATACAATCTATTACTATCTGTTATCAGCCATGTCAGGAGAGGAGAGGCCGACTGTAGGACAGGGGAATACAATCTATTACTATCTGTTATCAGCCATGTCAGGAGAGGCCGACTGTAGGACAGGAGAATACAATCTATTACTATCTGTTATCAGCCATGTCAGGAGAGGAGAGGCCGACTGTAGGACAGGAGAATACAATCTATTACTATCTGTTATCAGCCATGTCAGGAGAGGAGAGGCCGACTGTAGTACAGGAGAATACAATCTATTACTATCTGTTATCAGCCATGTCAGGAGAGGAGAGGCCGACTGTAGGACAGGGGAATACAATCTATTACTATCTGCTATCAGCCATGTCAGGTTCTTGTTCGCCGTGGTCCTTCTCTGTTTCTTTCGGTCTTTGCGCCTCTCTGTGGTCGTCTCTGTTACAGCTGCTGCAGCGCTCGGGGTTTGTTTTTGGCTCTGGGAAAGGGAAGGAAATGTCCAGAATTGTGGAATGAGGAAGAGGCCTTTCTGCATTCTTGGAATTCACTTCCCACCTCCTCCAGCTGCTGCAGCATCTCCATCCCTGTCTGTACAATGGTCTAGGACAGTTTGGTGTATACGTTTCTGCGCCCCTGAGTGACAAACCTCTTCTGCTCCTGTGCCTGATTGTAGCTTGTGCAGAAGTCCTGACGCCCCATCTGTCATCTATTACATGGGGCACAGCTACAAATCCCTGGGAGTCATCCTCTGTGCCCCCTGCTGTTAGCAGTCTCTGATACAGTGTAACAAGTCCTCAGCTGTGCCAGGCAGACAGGTTCTATCCCTTGGCTTCCATACATTGAGCAGCGGAGCTGTTTATAGATATTGGTGCGGTTCTCCTGCCATGTCTTGTAGTATCTCTTCTGTTGTGTCCTGTGACCTCCGCGCTATGACTGGGGGGGTCACACACACAATAGATCAGAGTTCACGCCCGGCCGCCCCTGTAGTGTAGGGGGATGTTATATGAATGGGCTGTGGTATGGCAGGGGTTAATGGCAGTCCTGTGTAAATCCCGCCTCGGGCCTGGTACACACTATTCTGTATCTCTGCCTGCTGACCATTTACACTGTGACAACCCCTCAGCTGTGACAGGTTGTGGGTCAGAGATGATACAGCTGTTACTATGAGGGGGCCCTGGTACCTGTGACTGACACTGACGCCCCCCTGTGGCCCCTCGGGTCCCTGTACTGAGGGGCAGAGACCAAACCCCTTCCGGGTTCTGTGGAGTCACCTGACGTGTCACATGATCCCCCTCAGTCAGTCACGGCTGTGTGTGTCACATGACCCTTTTCAGTGCTGCTGATTGGCTGAGGCGGGTCATGTGACCTGTGCGGCCCTCTGAGGTGATTCCAGGCTCCGACCTGCTTGTGTTTCTGGTGCAGTTGTCGGAGTTGTCAGCCATTATTACGTAATAGGTATCACATGTACCTCAGCATTGGATGTGCGAGTACAATCCTACTGTATAGTGGAGACTGACACCTGCTCAGAGTAGAGGTGAAAGTGGCTCAGTGCTACTGTATACAGGAGGGAGTTATACTACTGTTATACAGGAGTACTGTATACATATATATGCCATTCAGGGTGTGTGGAAAGTGGTGGCGGACATTACTGCTTGTGTCTCAGCATTCCTGACAACTGTGTGACCTGCGGCAGGTTATAACAGCTGTGACCGGGGGAGGGGCTGCGTCTGCTTGTATACAGATAACATTGACTGTACTGTGTTATACTGTGCTGTATACTGGCGTGTATATATACTGTGCTGTATACTGGCGTGTATATATACTGTGCTGTATACTGGCGTGTATATATACTGTGCTGTATACTGGCGTGTATATATATATATATACTGTGCTGTATACTGGCGTGTATATATACTGTGCTGTATACTGGCGTGTATATATACTGTGCTGTATACTGGCGTGTATATATACTGTGCTGTATACTGGCGTGTATATATACTGTGCTGTATACTGGCGTGTATATATACTGTGCTGTATACTGGCGTGTATATATATATATATACTGTGCTGTATACTGGCGTGTATATATACTGTGCTGTATACTGGCGTGTATATATACTGTGCTGTATACTATGCTGTATACTGGCATGTGTATATATATATTTTTCTGTATTCTGGCATGTATATATACCGTGCTGTATACTGGCGTGTATATATACCGTGCTGTATACTGGCGTGTATATATACCGTGCTGTATACTGGCGTGTATATATACCGTGCTGTATACTGGCGTGTATATATACCGTGCTGTATACTGTGCTGTATACTGGCGTGTATATATACTGTGCTGTATACTATGCTGTATACTGGCATGTATATATATTTTTCTGTATTCTGGCATGTATATATACCGTGCTGTATACTGGCGTGTATATATACTGTGCTGTATACTGGCATGTATATTCTATGCTGTATACCGTGCTGTATACTGGCGTGTATATATACCCTGCTGTATACCGTGCTGTATACTGGCGTATATATATACCGTGCTGTATACTGGCGTGTATATATACCGTGCTGTATACTGTGCTGTATACTGGCGTGTATATTCCATGCTGTATACCGTGCTGTATACTGGCGTGTATATATACTGTGCTGTATACCTGTACTGGTATATGTGTCTGTGTGTATATAGATAGATACTATACTGTACACTGGTATATATATTGTGCTGTATACTGGCGTGTATATATATATATTGTGCTGTATACTGGCGTGTATATATACCGTGCTGTATACTGGCGTGTATATATACCGTGCTGTATACTGGCGTGTATATATACCGTGCTGTATACTAGCGTGTATATATACCGTGCTGTATACTGGCGTGTATATATACCGTGCTGTATACTGGCGTGTATATATACCGTGCTGTATACTGGCGTGTATATATACCGTGCTGTATACCGTGCTGTATACTGGCGTGTATATATACCGTGCTGTATACCGTGCTGTATACTGGCATGTATATATACCGTGCTGTATACTGGCGTGTATATATACCGTGCTGTATACTGGCGTGTATATATACTGTGCTGTATACCGTGCTGTATACCGGCGTGTATATATACTGTGCTGTATACCTGTACTGGTATATGTGTCTGTGTGTATATAGATAGATACTATACTGTACACTGGTATATACTGTGCTGTATACTGGTGTGTATATATACTGTGCTGTATGCCTGTACTGGTATATGTGTCTGTGTGTATATAGACGGATACTATACTGTACACTGGTATATACTGTGCTGTATACTGGTGTGTATATATACTGTGCTGTATGCCTGTACTGGTATATGTGTCTGTGTGTATATAGATAGATACTATACTGTACACTGGTATATATACTGTGCTGTATACTGGTGTGTATATATACTGTGCTGTATGCCTGTACTGGTATATGTGTCTGTGTGTATATAGATAGATACTATACTGTACACTGGTATATATACTGTGCTGTATACTGGTGTGTATATATACTGTGCTGTATGCCTGTACTGGTATATGTGTCTGTGTGTATATAGACGGATACTATACTGTACACTGGTATATACTGTGCTGTATACTGGTGTGTATATATACTGTGCTGTATGCCTGTACTGGTATATGTGTCTGTGTGTATATAGATAGATACTATACTGTACACTGGTATATACTGTGCTGTATACTGGTGTGTATATATACTGTGCTGTATGCCTGTACTGGTATATGTGTCTGTGTGTATATAGACGGATACTATACTGTACACTGGTATATATACTGTGCTCTATACTGGTGTGTATATATACTGTGCTGTATGCCTGTACTGGTATATGTGTCTGTGTGTATATAGACGGATACTATACTGTACACTGGTATATACTGTGCTGTATACTGGTGTGTATATATACTGTGCTGTATGCCTGTACTGGTATATTTGTCTGTGTGTATATAGATAGATACTATACTGTACACTGGTATATATACCGTGCTGTATACTGGTGTGTATATATACTGTGCTGTATGCCTGTACTGGTATATGTGTCTGTGTGTATATAGACGGATACTATACTGTACACTGGTATATACTGTGCTGTATACTGGCGTGTATATATACTGTGCTGTATGCCTGTACTGGTATATGTGTCTGTGTGTATATAGACGGATACTATACTGTACACTGGTATATACTGTGCTGTATACCGGCATGTATATATACTGTGCTGTATGCCTGTACTGGTATATGTGTCTGTGTGTATATAGATAGATACTATACTGTACACTGGTATATATACCGTGCTGTATACTGGTGTGTATATATACTGTGCTGTATGCCTGTACTGGTATATGTGTCTGTGTGTATATAGACGGATACTATACTGTACACTGGTATATATACTGTGCTCTATACTGGTGTGTATATATACTGTGCTGTATGCCTGTACTGGTATATGTGTCTGTGTGTATATAGACGGATACTATACTGTACACTGGTATATATACCGTGCTGTATACTGGTGTGTATATATACTGTGCTGTATGCCTGTACTGGTATATGTGTCTGTGTGTATATAGACGGATACTATACTGTACACTGGTATATACTGTGCTGTATACTGGTGTGTATATATACTGTGCTGTATGCCTGTACTGGTATATGTGTCTGTGTGTATATAGACGGATACTATACTGTACACTGGTATATACTGTGCTGTATACTGGTGTGTATATATACTGTGCTGTATGCCTGTACTGGTATATGTGTCTGTGTGTATATAGACGGATACTATACTGTACACTGGTATATACTGTGCTGTATACCGGCATGTATATATACTGTGCTGTATGCCTGTACTGGTATATGTGTCTGTGTGTGTATATAGATAGATACTATACTGTACACTGGTATATATACCGTGCTGTATACTGGTGTGTATATATACTGTGCTGTATGCCTGTACTGGTATATGTGTCTGTGTGTATATAGACGGATACTATACTGTACACTGGTATATATACTGTGCTCTATACTGGTGTGTATATATACTGTGCTGTATGCCTGTACTGGTATATGTGTCTGTGTGTATATAGACGGATACTATACTGTACACTGGTATATACTGTGCTGTATACTGGTGTGTATATATACTGTGCTGTATGCCTGTACTGGTATATGTGTCTGTGTGTATATAGACGGATACTATACTGTACACTGGTATATATACTGTGCTGTATACTGGTGTGTATATATACTGTGCTGTATGCCTGTACTGGTATATGTGTCTGTGTGTATATAGACGGATACTATACTGTACACTGGTATATACTGTGCTGTATACTGGTGTGTATATATACTGTGCTGTATACCTGTACTGGTATATGTGTCTGTGTGTATATAGACGGATACTATACTGTACACTGGTATATATACTGTGCTGTATACTGGTGTGTATATATACTGTGCTGTATACCTGTACTGGTATATGTGTCTGTGTGTATATAGACGGATACTATACTGTACACTGGTATATATACTGTATCTCCCATGTCCTCTGCTCTTGGCTCCCTGGCGTCTCCTCCATCTTCGGCCCCGGGGCCCGGGATTCCTTCCTGCTTCCTCCCGCTGTTTTGGGAAGTTGCTCTTTCCTGTATTGTTGGCTCTGCAGCGTCTCCTCCAGTCGCGTCCTGTATGGTCAGTGTCTCCCGGGCCCAGGAGCTTACACTATAGGCACTGTGTGGCCTGTAGGGGGCGCTGTGTGATACTCCTTACATCACAGTGTCAGGATCTGACTACACCTGCTGGGCCTGCTCTCAGCTGAGGGGTTGTCACAGTGTAACAGGCTTCTGTATAGAACCCAGAGCCCCCATTTATTTTCTAGATTTGTGTAGTAATGTCCTATCAGACGTCTGTGCAGTGTGGGGGCCACACGGGGGGGGGGGGGGGTACAGGTGTCACCAGCGTTCTGTGGGGGAGGGGGGCTCGCTGGGCTGACACAGCTGTTCTGTATTGTCAGACTATGGGGGAGGGACTGGAGAGAGGTCACCCATCACGGGGCATAATGTAGGGATATGTGTGTGATTGTCAGCTCCTGGGGTCAGGGATGATGGGGGTGATACATTGTGTGTGATATAGAGATTAGATTGTCAGCTCCTGGGGTCAGGGATGATGGGAGTGATACATTGTGTGTGATATAGAGATTAGATTGTCAGCTCCTGGGGTCAGGGATGATGGGAGTGATACATTGTGTGTGATATAGAGATTAGATTGTCAGCTCCTGGGGTCAGGGATGATGGGAGTGATACATTGTATGTGATATAGAGATTAGATTGTCAGCTCCTGGGGTCAGGGATGATGGGAGTGATACATTGTGTGTGATATAGAGATTAGATTGTCAGCTCCTGGGGTCAGGAATGATGGGAGTGATACATTGTGTGTGATATAGAGATTAGATTGTCAGCTCCTGGGGTCAGGGATGATGGGAGTGATACATTGTGTGTGATATAGAGATTAGATTGTCAGCTCCTGGGGTCAGGGATGATGGGAGTGATACATTGTGTGTGATATAGAGATTAGATTGTCAGCTCCTGGGGTCAGGGATGATGGGGGTGATACATTGTGTGATATAGAGATTAGATTGTCAGCTCCTGGGGTCAGGGATGATGGGAGTGATACATTGTGTGATATAGAGATTAGATTGTCAGCTCCTGGGGTCAGGGATGATGGGAGTGATACATTGTGTGTGATATAGAGATTAGATTGTCAGCTCCTGGGGTCAGGGATGATGGGGGTGATACATTGTGTGATATAGAGATTAGATTGTCAGCTCCTGGGGTCAGGGATGATGGGAGTGATACATTGTGTGATATAGAGATTAGATTGTCAGCTCCTGGGGTCAGGGATGATGGGAGTGATACATTGTATGTGATATAGAGATTAGATTGTCAGCTCCTGGGGTCAGGGATGATGGGAGTGATACATTGTGTGTGATATAGAGATTAGATTGTCAGCTCCTGGGGTCAGGGATGATGGGGGTGATACATTGTGTGTGATATAGAGATTAGATTGTCAGCTCCTGGGGTCAGGGATGATGGCAGTGATACATTGTATGTGATATAGAGATTAGATTGTCAGCTCCTGGGGTCAGGGATGATGGGAGTGATACATTGTGTGATATAGAGATTAGATTGTCAGCTCCTGGGGTCAGGGATGATGGGAGTGATACATTGTGTGTGATATAGAGATTAGATTGTCAGTTCCTGGGGTCAGGGATGATGGGAGTGATACATTGTGTGTGATATAGAGATTAGATTGTCAGTTCCTGGGGTCAGGGATGATGGGGGTGATACATTGTGTGTGATATAGAGATTAGATTGTCAGTTCCTGGGGTCAGGGATGATGGGAGTGATACATTGTGTGTGATATAGAGATTAGATTGTCAGTTCCTGGGGTCAGGGATGATGGGAGTGATACATTGTGTGTGATATAGAGATTAGATTGTCAGCTCCTGGGGTCAGGGATGATGGGGGTGATACATTGTATGTGATATAGAGATTAGATTGTCAGCTCCTGGGGTCAGGGATGATGGGAGTGATACATTGTGTGATATAGAGATTAGATTGTCAGCTCCTGGGGTCAGGGATGATGGGAGTGATACATTGTATGTGATATAGAGATTAGATTGTCAGTTCCTGGGGTCAGGGATGATGGGAGTGATACATTGTGTGTGATATAGAGATTAGATTGTCAGTTCCTGGGGTCAGGGATGATGGGACTGATACATTGTGTGTGATATAGAGATTAGATTGTCAGTTCCTGGGGTCAGGGATGATGGGGGTGATACATTGTGTGTGATATAGAGATTAGATTGTCAGTTCCTGGGGTCAGGGATGATGGGAGTGATACATTGTATGTGATATAGAGATTAGATTGTCAGTTCCTGGGGTCAGGGATGATGGGAGTGATACATTGTGTGTGATATAGAGATTAGATTGTCAGTTCCTGGGGTCAGGGATGATGGGGGTGATACATTGTGTGTGATATAGAGATTAGATTGTCAGTTCCTGGGGTCAGGGATGATGGGAGTGATACATTGTATGTGATATAGAGATTAGATTGTCAGTTCCTGGGGTCAGGGATGATGGGAGTGATACATTGTGTGTGATATAGAGATTAGATTGTCAGCTCCTGGGGTCAGGGATGATGGGGGTGATACATTGTGTGATATAGAGATTAGATTGTCAGCTCCTGGGGTCAGGGATGATGGGAGTGATACATTGTATGTGATATAGAGATTAGATTGTCAGCTCCTGGGGTCAGGGATGATGGGACTGATACATTGTGTGTGATATAGAGATTAGATTGTCAGCTCCTGGGGTCAGGGATGATGGGGGTGATACATTGTGTGATATAGAGATTAGATTGTCAGCTCCTGGGGTCAGGGATGATGGGAGTGATACATTGTGTGATATAGAGATTAGATTGTCAGCTCCTGGGGTCAGGGATGATGGGAGTGATACATTGTGTGTGATATAGAGATTAGATTGTCAGCTCCTGGGGTCAGGGATGATGGGAGTGATACATTGTGTGTGATATAGAGATTAGATTGTCAGTTCCTGGGGTCAGGGATGATGGGGGTGATACATTGTGTGTGATATAGAGATTAGATTGTCAGCTCCTGGGGTCAGGGATGATGGGACTGATACATTGTGTGTGATATAGAGATTAGATTGTCAGTTCCTGGGGTCAGGGATGATGGCAGTGATGCATTGTGTGTGATATAGAGATTAGATTGTCAGCTCCTGGGGTCAGGGATGATGTATGGGGGGGGGGGGTTGTATATTGTGGGGTTTTGTGCTCTCATTGTCTGCCCTGGTGTGCTGTATTATTAGGTGGCTGCACTACAACAATCACAATGCCATGCAGCAGGGCGGCCTCTGCACTCCAGCCAGCAGGTAGATGGGACCTTGTTCACACTGTGCGTCTTATTTCCTGTCTTTTTCTCCTTCAGCCTTTCTTCCGTCTGCTGAATCTTCGGAAGCTCGGCCTGAGTGACAATGAGATCCAGCGGCTTCCCCCGGAGGTGGCCAACTTCATGCAGCTGGTGGAGCTGGACATCTCTCGCAATGGTGAGTGGTCGTGCGGCCATGAGGTGAGCGCTCGGCAGGCCCCTCTGGGATGTGTAGTGCGGCGCCAGCGGTCGCGGTAACCCCAGTAATATTCTGCCCTGACACCAGGGTTTATCTGCCATTTTGCGCTGCTGAGAATCAGAGGGGGGCGCCGTTAACACCGGGACGCTGCTGTTTTATACAGCAGACACCTGTTGCTAATGTGTTAAATCTGTGTGAGGTCTCAGGACCCCCTGCGGACCGGGCCCCGCCTCTTATACTTAGATGGCGATGCTGAGGTACAAAATCTATAAACTATTGAAGTTTATTGCCGATCCAAAGTGTATAAGTCACGTGACGTCAATCCTGCGAACGCCATAGAAATGAAAGCCCTAAATCCGCAGCTTGTCCGTGAGGCGGTTCGGAGCGTTCTTAGATTTCCATGGCGGACACTCTGTGCTTTCTTCTATGTCTGGAGAGTCAGAGCTTGTGACTGTGCTGCAGTACCAGACATGGCCATGGACGGGAGGGGCGCTGGTACTGAGCTGTGTCATTGAGCTGGGCCCCTGGCTGACGCCCCGCACGCTGCTCTCACAGCTTCTCCTCCGTCTCACTTCACTCCATGTTTTCTTTTTCCTTGTAGACATTCCTGAAATTCCTGAAAGCATCAAGTTCTGCAAATCCCTCGAGATCGCCGACTTCAGCGGGAACCCCCTGTCCAGGTATGACCCCGTGTAGCGGGAGGGGGTGGGGGTAGAGGAGAAGGGTCATCATCACTGTCTGGCCTAGTCCTACTCACACAACTGAGGGTCTGTTACACTGGATCAGCGCAGACAATCCTCCTGAGAGTCACAGATCCTGTCCTGGAATCTTATCTGCACTGATACAATGTCACGAGCCCACAGCTGTGTGACCAGGACAGAATCATCAGTCACTGACCACAAGCAAAGCTCCTGAGAATTGTACAGTTCTGACAGCACCCCCTACAGGTATGTAGAGCAGTCAGAGTGTGGCTGAAGGGGTGGGGGATGTGTTTATAGACCCCGCCCCCACATGTATACTGTATAGATCTGTGTGTACTCATTCATCCCCTCAGGGTGTATATAAACTCTGCATACTGAATATCGCCACCTTCTGGTCAGTGCTGGGTACTGCAGACAAGGTGTCATTTTGACTTCAGACAGGATCCTGCTGCCAGTGGTGGCGCTGCACTTGCACTTCTCATGTTTGGGGTCCCCCTGTTCATTTTTAGGGGGTCCATAGATGTGAGATTTCTCCTGATGTTTACGTTCCATTGATTTTTGCCTCTCTCCTCCTGTAGGCTACCTGATGGATTCACCCAGCTCCGCAGCCTGGCACACCTGGCACTGAATGACGTGTCCCTGCAGTGTCTGCCCAGTGACATTGGCAAGTGAGTGTCGCCCCCTGGGGCTGTAGTCTGTGTTACATGTGCTAATGACTTGTGGCCTGGACTCCACCCATGTCATGTGATCAGGGATGGGGTGCACTAGAGACTCCCCGCATGTCATGTGATTAGGGATGGGGTGCACTAGAGACTCCCCGCATGTCATGTGATCAGGGATGGGGTGCACTAGAGACTCCCCGCATGTCATGTGATCAGGGATGGGGTGCACCAGAGACTCCCCACATGTCATGTGATCAGGGATGGGGTGCACTAGAGACTCCACCCATGTCATGTGATCAGGGATGGGTTGCACCAGAGACTCCCCACATGTCATGTGATCAGGGATGGGGTGCACCAGAGACTCCACCCATGTCATGTGATCAGGGATGGGGTGCACCAGAGACTCCCCACATGTCATGTGATCAGGGATGGGGTGCACTAGAGACTCCACCCATGTCATGTGATCAGGATTGGGGTGCACTAGAGACTCCACCCATGTCATGTGATCAGGGGTGGATGTGCCTGGACCAGGTTGACTATGAACATTTATGGGGTACAGATTATTTTGTGTGTATTTGGCGGTTTTCTGCCGTGACGTCTGGATGTTTTTTGTTTTTTTAGTTTGGCGAACTTGGTGACACTAGAACTCAGAGAAAACCTCCTGAAATCCGTGCCTACGTGAGTACACACTGCCGGGGCCACAGATAATGTCTGACAGTCTGACATGTCCCATCCATGAGGTGACAATTATGTTGCACTCTGTAACCTCTGACCTTTGATCTCACGGATGGTATCATTTTTGGCCCCAGTGCATGCTCCATGAGGGCGGGTTGTGTCCCCGGTGCGCTGCGGCCCCCTCCCCTGTGATTTCATCCTGTTCTTCTATTTCAGATCTCTGTCATTCCTGGTTAAGTTGGAACATTTGGACCTGGGGAGTAATGATCTGCAGGTTCTGGTAAGGCTCCTCCTCCTCCTGTGTATATGGCGTCCTTGTTGCTCATGTCCGCTGTGCGCTCACCGCTTTTCTTCTGTCTCTGTAGCCGGACACCCTCGGAGCGCTGCCAAATCTGCGAGAGTTGTGGCTGGACAGGAACCAGCTGTCTGCGCTGCCTCCGGTCAGTGGTCCGAATGAATATGGGGTGGGGGAGCTGTATGTCAGGGCCCTGTATAGGTGGTGATGGCTGTATGTGAGGGCTCTGTATAGGTGGTGATGGCTGTATGTGAGGGCTCTGTATAGGTGGTGATGGCTGTATGTGAGGGCCCTGTATAGGTGGTGATGGCTGTATGTGAGGGCTTTGTATAGGTGGTGATGGGTGTATGTGAGGGCCTTGTATAGGTGGTGATGGCTGTATGTCAGGGCCCTGTATAGGTGGTGATGGCTGTATGTGAGGGCCCTGTATAGGTGGTGATGGCTGTATGTCAGGGCCCTGTATAGGTGGTGATGGCTGTATGTGAGGGTCCTGTATAGGTGGTGATGGCTGTATGTGAGGGCCCTGTATAGGTGGTGATGGCTGTATGTGAGGGCCCTGTATAGGTGGTGATGGCTGTATGTGAGGGCCCTGTATAGGTGGTGATGGCTGTATGTGAGGGCCCTGTATAGGTGGTGATGGCTGTATGTCAGGGCCCTGTATAGGTGGTGATGGCCGTATGTGAGGGCTCTGTATAGGTGGTGATGGCTGTATGTCAGGGCCCTGTATAGGTGGTGATGGCTGTATGTGAGGGCCCTGTATAGGTGGTGATGGCTGTATGTGAGGGCCCTGTATAGGTGGTGATGGGTGTATGTGAGGGTCCTGTATAGGTGGTGATGGCTGTATGTGAGGGCTCTGTATAGGTGGTGATGGCTGTATGTGAGGGCCTTGTATAGATGGTGATGGCTGTATGTGAGGGTCCTGTATAGGTGGTGATGGCTGTATGTGAGGGCTCTGTATAGGTGGTGATGGCTGTATGTGAGGGCCCTGTATAGGTGGTGATGGCTGTATGTGAGGGCTCTGTATAGGTGGTGATGGCTGTATGTGAGGGCTCTGTATAGGTGGTGATGGCCGTATGTGAGGGCTCTGTATAGGTGGTGAGGGCTGTATGTGAGGGCCCTGTATAGGTGGTGATGGCCGTATGTGAGGGCCCTGTATAGATGGTGATGGCCGTATGTGAGGGCCCTGTATAGATGGTGATGGCTGTATGTGAGGGCCCTGTATAGGTGGTGATGGCCGTATGTGAGGGCTCTGTATAGGTGGTGATGGGTGTATGTGAGGGCTCTGTATAGGTGGTGATGGCTGTATGTGAGGGCCCTGTATAGGTGGTGATGGCTGTATGTGAGGGCCCTGTATAGGTGGTGATGGCTGTATGTGAGGGCCTTGTATAGGTGGTGATGGCTGTATGTGAGGGCCCTGTATAGGTGGTGATGGCTGTATGTGAGGGCCCTGTATAGGTGGTGATGGCTGTATGTGAGGGCCCTGTACAGATGGTGATGGCTGTATGTGAGGGCTCTGTATAGGTGGTGATGGCTGTATGTGAGGGTCCTGTATAGGTGGTGATGGCTGTATGTGAGGGTCCTGTATAGGTGGTGATGGCTGTATGTGAGGGCTCTGTATAGGTGGTGATGGCTGTATGTGAGGGCTCTGTATAGGTGGTGATGGCTGTATGTGAGGGTCCTGTATAGGTGGTGATGGCTGTATGTGAGGGCTCTGTATAGGTGGTGATGGCTGTATGTGAGGGCCCTGTATAGGTGGTGATGGCCGTATGTGAGGGCCCTGTATAGGTGGTGATGGCTGTATGTGAGGGCTCTGTATAGGTGGTGATGGCCGTATGTGAGGGCCCTGTATAGGTGGTGATGGCTGTATGTGAGGGCTCTGTATAGGTGGTGATGGCTGTATGTGAGGGCTCTGTATAGGTGGTGATGGCCGTATGTGAGGGCCCTGTATAGGTGGTGATGGCTGTATGTGAGGGCTCTGTATAGGTGGTGATGGCTGTATGTGAGGGCTCTGTATAGGTGGTGATGGCCGTATGTGAGGGCCCTGTATAGGTGGTGATGGCTGTATGTGAGGGCTCTGTATAGGTGGTGATGGCTGTATGTGAGGGCTCTGTATAGGTGGTGATGGCTGTATGTGAGGGCTCTGTATAGGTGGTGATGGCTGTATGTGAGGGCTCTGTATAGGTGGTGATGGCTGTATGTGAGGGCTCTGTATAGATGGTGATGGCTGTATGTGAGGGCTCTGTATAGGTGGTGATGGCTGTATGTGAGGGCCCTGTATAGGTGGTGATGGCTGTATGTGAGGGCCCTGTATAGGTGGTGATGGCTGTATGTGAGGGCCCTGTATAGGTGGTGATGGCTGTATGTGAGGGTCCTGTATAGGTGGTGATGGCTGTATGTGAGGGTCCTGTATAGGTGGTGATGGCTGTATGTGAGGGCCCTGTATAGGTGGTGATGGCTGTATGTGAGGGCCCTGTATAGGTGGTGATGGCTGTATGTGAGGGCCTTGTATAGGTGGTGATGGCTGTATGTGAGGGCCCTGTATAGGTGGTGATGGCTGTATGTGAGGGCCCTGTATAGATGGTGATGGCTGTATGTGAGGGCCCTGTATAGGTGGTGATGGCTGTATGTGAGGGCCCTGTATAGGTGGTGATGGCTGTATGTGAGGGCCCTGTATAGGTGGTGGTGGCTGTATGTGAGGGCCCTGTATAGGTGGTGATGGCTGTATGTGAGGGCCCTGTATAGGTGGTGATGGCTGTATGTGAGGGCCCTGTATAGGTGGTGATGGCTGTATGTCAGGGTCCTGTATAGGTGGTGATGGCTGTATGTGAGGGTCCTGTATAGATGGTGATGGCTGTATGTGAGGGCTCTGTATAGATGGTGATGGCTGTATGTGAGGGCTCTGTATAGGTGGTGATGGCTGTATGTGAGGGTCCTGTATAGGTGGTGATGGCTGTATGTGAGGGCCCTGTATAGGTGGTGATGGCTGTATGTGAGGGCCCTGTATAGGTGGTGATGGCTGTATGTGAGGGCCCTGTATAGGTGGTGATGGCTGTATGTGAGGGCCCTGTATAGGTGGTGATGGCTGTATGTGAGGGCCCTGTATAGGTGGTGATGGCTGTATGTGAGGGCCCTGTATAGGTGGTGATGGCTGTATGTGAGGGCCCTGTATAGGTGGTGATGGCTGTATGTGAGGGCCCTGTATAGGTGGTGATGGCTGTATGTGAGGGCCCTGTATAGGTGGTGATGGCTGTATGTGAGGGCTCTGTATAGGTGGTGATGGCTGTATGTGAGGGCCCTGTATAGGTGGTGATGGCTGTATGTGAGGGCCCTGTATAGGTGGTGATGGCTGTATGTGAGGGCTCTGTATAGGTGGTGATGGCTGTATGTCAGGGTCCTGTATAGGTGGTGATGGCTGTATGTCAGGGTCCTGTATAGGTGGTGATGGCTGTATGTGAGGGCCCTGTATAGGTGGTGTTGGCTGTATGTGAGGGCCCTGTATAGGTGGTGATGGCTGTATGTGAGGGCCCTGTATAGGTGGTGATGGCTGTATGTGAGGGCTCTGTATAGATGGTGATGGCTGTATGTGAGGGCTCTGTATAGGTGGTGATGGCTGTATGTGAGGGTCCTGTATAGGTGGTGATGGCTGTATGTGAGGGCTCTGTATAGGTGGTGATGGCTGTATGTGAGGGTCCTGTATAGGTGGTGATGGCTGTATGTGAGGGCCCTGTATAGGTGGTGATGGCTGTATGTGAGGGCTCTGTATAGGTGGTGATGGCTGTATGTGAGGGCTCTGTATAGGTGGTGAGGGCTGTATGTGAGGGTCCTGTATAGATGGTGATGGCTGTATGTGAGGGCCCTGTATAGGTGGTGATGGCTGTATGTGAGGGCTCTGTATAGGTGGTGATGGCTGTATGTGAGGGCTTTGTATAGGTGGTGATGGGTGTATGTGAGGGCCTTGTATAGGTGGTGATGGCTGTATGTGAGGGTCCTGTATAGGTGGTGATGGCTGTATGTGAGGGTCCTGTATAGGTGGTGATGGCTGTATGTGAGGGCCCTGTATAGATGGTGATGGCCGTATGTGAGGGTCCTGTATAGGTGGTGATGGCCGTATGTGAGGGCCCTGTATAGGTGGTGATGGCCGTATGTGAGGGCCCTGTATAGGTGGTGATGGCTGTATGTGAGGGCTCTGTATAGGTGGTGATGGCTGTATGTGAGGGCTCTGTATAGGTGGTGATGGCTGTATGTGAGGGTCCTGTATAGATGGTGATGGCTGTATGTGAGGGCTCTGTATAGGTGGTGATGGCTGTATGTGAGGGCCCTGTACGGGTACAAGGTGGCGGTGCCCAGTCTTTGCCATAGATGGGGGTCATTCTCTGCTTACTATGACGTCTTGTTGCAGGAGTTGGGCAATCTGCGGCGTTTGGTTTGTCTGGACGTATCAGAGAATAAGTTGGAGCAACTTCCTGCAGAGATCAGCGGCCTCATATCTCTGACCGACCTGCTGCTCTCTCAGAACCAGCTCAGCAGCTTACCGGCCGGCATCGGTGAGTGCAGAGTTCTGTCATGTCTGCAAGAAACCCCCCACAGATCTCCCCATATATCCCCTAATCTTCGCTCCTCACATCTCTCCTCTCCACAGGTCAGCTCAAGCAGCTCTCCATCCTGAAGGTGGACCAGAACCGTCTGAGCCAACTAACAGAGTCTATAGGGGAGTGCGAGAACCTGAGCGAGATCATCCTGACCGAGAACCTGCTAACAGTACGAGACCACCACCATATCATTGTATCAGTGATGTCAGAAACAGGGGGCGGGGCTGTGACTACCCCTCAGACATGGTATATACAGCTGGTTGTCAGTAACAGGGGGTGGGGCTGTGACAACCTCTCACACATGGTATATACAGGCTGGTTGTCAGTAACAGGGGGTGGGGCTGTGACAACCTCTCACACATGGTATATACAGGCTGGTTGTCAGTAACAGGGGGCGGGGCTGTGACTACCTCTCAGACATGATATATACAGCTGGTTGTCAGTATCAGGGGGCGGGGCTGTGACTACCTCTCAGACATGATATATACAGGCTGGTTGTCAGTAACAGGGGGCGGGGCTGTGACTACCTCTCAGACATGATATATACAGCTGGTTGTCAGTAACAGGGGGCGGGGCTGTGACTACCTCTCAGACATGGTATATACAGGCTGGTTGTCAGTAACAGGGGGCGGGGCTGTGACTACCTCTCAGACATGATATATACAGCTGGTTGTCAGTAACAGGGGGCGGAGCTGTGACAACCTCTCAGACATGATATATACAGCTGGTTGTCAGTGACGGGGGGCGGGGCTGTGACTACCTCTCAGACATGGTATATACAGGCCGGTTGTCAGTAACAGGGGGTGGGGCTGTGACAACCTCTCACACATGGTATATACAGGCCGGTTCTCAGTAACAGGGGGTGGGGCTGTGACAACCTCTCACACATGGTATATACAGGCTGGTTGTCAGTAACAGGGGGCGGGGCTGTGACAACCTCTCAGACATGATATATACAGCTGGTTGTCAGTAACAGGGGGCGGGGCTGTGACTACCTCTCAGACATGATATATACAGCTGGTTGTCAGTAACAGGGGGCGGGGCTGTGACAACCTCTCAGACATGATATATACAGGCTGGTTGTCAGTAACAGGGGGCGGGGCTGTGACAACCTCTCAGACATGATATATACAGCTGGTTGTCAGTAACAGGGGGCGGGGCTGTGACAACCTCTCAGACATGATATATACAGCTGGTTGTCAGTAACAGGGGGCGGGGCTGTGACTACCTCTCAGACATGATATATGCAGGCTGGTTGTCAGTAACAGGGGGCGGGGCTGTGACTACCTCTTAGACATGATATATACAGGCTGGTTGTCAGTAACAGGGGGCGGGGCTGTGACTACCTCTCAGACATGATATATACAGGCTGGTTGTCAGTAACAGGGGGCGGGGCTGTGACAACCTTTCACACATGATATATACAGCTGGTTGTCAGTAACAGGGGGCGGGGCTGTGACTACCTCTCAGACATGGTATATACGGGCTGGTTGTCAGTAACAGGGGGCGGGGCTGTGACTACCTCTCAGACATGGTATATACGGGCTGGTTGTCAGTAACAGGGGGCGGGGCTGTGACAACCTCTCAGACATGATATATACAGCTGGTTGTCAGTAACAGGGGGTGGGGCTGTGACTACCTCTCAGACATGATATATGCAGGCTGGTTGTCAGTAACAGGGGGCGGGGCTGTGACAACCTCTCAGACATGATATATACAGGCTGGTTGTCAGTAACAGGGGGCGGGGCTGTGACAACCTCTCAGACATGATATATACAGGCTGGTTGTCAGTAACAGGGGGCGGGGCTGTGACTACCTCTCAGACATGATATATACAGCTGGTTGTCAGTAACGGGGCGGGGCTGTGACAACCTCTCAGACATGGTATATACAGGCTGGTTGTCAGTAACAGGGGGCGGGGCTGTGACAACCTCTCACACATGATATATACAGGCTGGTTGTCAGTAACAGGGGGCGGGGCTGTGACTACCTCTCAGACATGATATATACAGGCTGGTTGTCAGTAACAGGGGGCGGGGCTGTGACAACCTCTCACACATGATATATACAGGCTGGTTGTCAGTAACAGGGGGCGGGGCTGTGACTACCTCTCAGACATGATATATACAGGCTGGTTGTCAGTAACAGGGGGCGGGGCTGTGACTACCTCTCAGACATGGTATATACAGCTGGTTGTCAGTACCAGGGGGCGGGGCTGTGACTACCTCTCAGACATGATATATACAGCTGGTTGTCAGTAACAGGGGGCGGGGCTGTGACTACCTCTCAGACATGATATATACAGGCTGGTTGTCAGTAACAGGGGGCGGGGCTGTGACAACCTCTCACACATGGTATATACAGGCTGGTTGTCAGTAACAGGGGGCGGGGCTGTGACTACCTCTCAGACATGGTATATACAGGCTGGTTGTCAGTAACAGGGGTCGGGGCTGTGACTACCTCTCAGACATGATATATACAGCTGGGTGTCAGTAACTGGGGGCGGGGCTGTGACTACCTCTCAGACATGATATATACAGGCTGGTTGTCAGTAACAGGGGGCGGGGCTGTGACTACCTCTCAGACATGGTATATACAGCTGGTTGTCAGTAACAGGGGGCGGGGCTGTGACTACCTCTCAGACATGATATATACAGGCTGGTTGTCAGTAGCAGGGGGCGGGGCTGTGACAACCTCTCAGACATGGTATATACAGCTGGTTGTCAGTAACAGGGGGCGGGGCTGTGACTACCTCTCAGACATGATATATACAGGCTGGTTGTCAGTAACAGGGGGCGGGGCTGTGACAACCTCTCAGACATGATATATACAGGCTGGTTGTCAGTAACAGGGGGCGGGGCTGTGACTACCTCTCAGACATGGTATATACAGGCTGGTTGTCAGTAACAGGGGGCGGGGCTGTGACAACCTCTCACACATGATATATACAGGCTGGTTGTCAGTAACAGGGGGCGGGGCTGTGAGTACCTCTCAGACATGATATATACAGCTGGTTGTCAGTAACAGGGGGCGTGGCTGTGACTACCTCTCACACATGATATATACAGCTGGTTGTCAGTAACAGGGGGCGTGGCTGTGACTACCTCTCAGACATGATATATACAGCTGGTTGTCAGTAACAGGGGGCGGGGCTGTGACTACCTCTCAGACATGATATATACAGGCTGGTTGTCAGTAACAGGGGGCGGGGCTGTGACTACCTCTCAGACATGATATATACAGGCTGGTTGTCAGTAACGGGGCGGGGCTGTGACAACCTCTCAGACATGATATATACAGGCCGGTTGTCAGTAACAGGGGGCGGGGCTGTGACTACCTCTCAGACATGATATATACAGCTGGTTGTCAGTAACGGGGCGGGGCTGTGACAACCTCTCAGACATGATATATACAGGCCGGTTGTCAGTAACAGGGGGCGGGGCTGTGACAACCTCTCAGACATGATATATACAGCTGGTTGTCAGTAACGGGGCGGGGCTGTGACAACCTCTCAGACATGATATATACAGGCCGGTTGTCAGTAACAGGGGGCGGGGCTGTGACTACCTCTCAGACATGGTATATACAGGCTGGTTGTCAGTAACAGGGGGCGGGGCTGTGACTACCTCTCAGACATGGTATATACAGCTGGTTGTCAGTAACAGGGGGCGGGGCTGTGACTACCTCTCAGACATGATATATACAGGCTGGTTGTCAGTAACAGGGGGCGGGGCTGTGACTACCTCTCAGACATGGTATATACAGCTGGTTGTCAGTAACAGGGGGCGGGGCTGTGACTACCTCTCAGACATGATATATACAGCTGGTTGTCAGTAACAGGGGGCGGGGCTGTGACTACCTCTCAGACATGATATATACAGCTGGTTGTCAGTAACAGGGGGCGGGGCTGTGACTACCTCTCAGACATGATATATACAGGCTGGTTGTCAGTAACAGGGGGCGGGGCTGTGACAACCTCTCAGACATGATATATACAGGCTGGTTGTCAGTAACAGGGGGCGGGGCTGTGACTACCTCTCAGACATGGTATATACAGCTGGTTGTCAGTACCAGGGGGCGGGGCTGTGACTACCTCTCAGACATGATATATGCAGGCTGGTTGTCAGTAACAGGGGGTGGGGCTGTGACAACCTCTCAGACATGATATATACAGGCTGGTTGTCAGTAACAGGGGGCGGGGCTGTGACTACCTCTCAGACATGATATATACAGGCTGGTTGTCAGTAACAGGGGTCGGGGCTGTGACTACCTCTCAGACATGATATATACAGGCTGGTTGTCAGTAACAGGGGGCGGGGCTGTGACTACCTCTCAGACATGATATATACAGGCTGGTTGTCAGTAACAGGGGGCGGGGCTGTGACTACCTCTCAGACATGGTATATACAGCTGGGTGTCAGTAACTGGGGGCGGGGCTGTGACTACCTCTCAGACATGATATATACAGGCTGGTTGTCAGTAACAGGGGGCGGGGCTGTGACTACCTCTCAGACATGGTATATACAGCTGGTTGTCAGTAACAGGGGGCGGGGCTGTGACAACCTCTCAGACATGGTATATACAGCCGGTTGTCAGTAACAGGGGGCGGGGCTGTGACAACCTCTCAGACATGATATATACAGCTGGTTGTCAGTAACAGGGGGCGGGGCTGTGACTACCTCTCACACATGGTATATACAGGCCGGTTGTCAGTAACAGGGGGCGGGGCTGTGACAACCTCTCAGAAATGATATATACAGGCCGGTTGTCAGTAACAGGGGGCGGGGCTGTGACAACCTCTCAGACATGATATATACAGCTGGTTGTCAGTAACAGGGGGCGGGGCTGTGACTACCTCTCAGACATGATATATACAGGCCGGTTGTCAGTAACAGGGGGCGGGGCTGTGACAACCTCTCAGACATGATATATACAGCTGGTTGTCAGTAACAGGGGACGGGGCTGTGACAACCTCTCAGACATGATATATACAGCTGGTTGTCAGTAACAGGGGGCGGGGCTGTGACTACCTCTCAGACATGGTATATACAGCTGGTTGTCAGTAACAGGGGGCGGGGCTGTGACAACCTCTCAGACATGATATATACAGCTGGTTGTCAGTAACAGGGGACGGGGCTGTGACAACCTCTCAGACATGATATATACAGCTGGTTGTCAGTAACAGGGGGCGGGGCTGTGACAACCTCTCAGACATGATATACACAGGCTGGATGTCAGCAGTATTATTTGGGGGATACGGCCATGCTCTGATCCTGTCGTCTTCCCCTCTAGTATCTCCCGAAGTCCCTCGGTAACCTCACTAAACTGACCAATCTGAATGTGGATCGGAACCGTCTTCTTTCTCTGCCCAGTGAGATCGGCGGCTGCTCCAGTCTGAACATGCTGTGTCTGCGGGATAATCAGCTGACCGCCCTCCCCCCGGAGCTCGCCAACGCTACCGAACTGCATGTGCTGGACGTGGCGGGTAACAGGTTGGTCCTAGACTGTGGCTGGGGTTGGGGCCGGGTCCTCCCCGTACTGTGCTGTATAACCCCCTTCCCTCTCCTCCTGTGTTTCCCTCAGGCTGCTGAACCTGCCCTTCGCTCTGACAAACCTCAACCTGAAGGCGCTGTGGTTGGCCGAAAACCAGTCACAGCCGATGCTGAAATTCCAGACTGAGGATGATGAGAAGACCGGATCCAAAGTCCTGACATGCTACCTCTTACCGCAGCAGCCCTCCCCCAGCATCGGTACTGAAACCTGCCCGTATAGTGGGGGGAAATGTACTGTCAGCAGCACAGAGGACTTCAGGAGAAGAGTGTGCTGATCTTTAAGAGGAGGTCATAGCGTGAGAGTTACATAGGGGAGGAGTAGGGTCCCCAGCACTACAGAGTATTTCAGGAGAGGGATGTGCTGATCTTATAGGGGGTCACAGGGTGAGAGTTACATAGTGGAGGAGCAGGACCACAGCAGTACAGAGTATTTCAGGAGGGCAGTGTGCTGATCTTTAAGAGGAGGTCATAGCGTGAGAGTTACATAGTGGGGGGGCAGGGTCCCCAGCAGTACAGAGTATTTCAGGAGAGCAGTGTGCTGATCTTATAGGGGGGTCACAGGGTGAGAGTTACGTAGGGGAGGAGCAGGGTCAGAGCAGTACAGAGTATTTCAGGAGAGGGATGTGCTGATCTTATAGGGGGTCACAGGGTGAGAGTTACATAGTGGAGGAGCAGGGTCAGAGCAGTACAGAGTATTTCAGGAGAGGGATGTGCTGATCTTATTGAGGGTCACAGGGTGAGAGTTACATAGTGGAGGAGCAGGGTCAGAGCAGTACAGAGTATTTCAGGAGAGGGATGTGCTGATCTTATAGGGGGTCACAGGGTGAGAGTTACATAGTGGAGGAGCAGGGTCAGAGCAGTACAGAGTATTTCAGGAGAGGGATGTGCTGATCTTATAGGGGGTCACAGGGTGAGAGTTACATAGTGGAGGAGCAGGGTCAGAGCAGTACAGAGTATTTCAGGAGAGGGATGTGCTGATCTTATAGGGGGTCACAGGGTGAGAGTTACATAGTGGAGGAGCAGGGTCAGAGCAGTACAGAGTATTTCAGGAGGGCAGTGTGCTGATCTTATTGAGGGTCACAGGGTGAGAGTTACATAGTGGAGGAGCAGGGTCAGAGCAGTACAGAGTATTTCAGGAGAGGGATGTGCTGATCTTATAGGGGGTCACAGGGTGAGAGTTACATAGTGGAGGAGCAGGGTCAGAGCAGTACAGAGTATTTCAGGAGAGGGATGTGCTGATCTTATTGAGGGTCACAGGGTGAGAGTTACATAGTGGAGGAGCAGGGTCAGAGCAGTACAGAGTATTTCAGGAGAGAGATGTGCTGATCTTATAGGGGGTCACAGGGTGAGAGTTACATAGTGGAGGAGCAGGGTCAGAGCAGTACAGAGTATTTCAGGAGAGGGATGTGCTGATCTTATAGGGGGTCACAGGGTGAGAGTTACATAGTGGAGGAGCAGGGTCAGAGCAGTACAGAGTATTTCAGGAGAGGGATGTGCTGATCTTATAGGGGGTCACAGGGTGAGAGTTACATAGTGGAGGAGCAGGGTCAGAGCAGTACAGAGTATTTCAGGAGAGGGATGTGCTGATCTTATTGAGGGTCACAGGGTGAGAGTTACATAGTGGAGGAGCAGGGTCAGAGCAGTACAGAGTATTTCAGGAGAGGGATGTGCTGATCTTATTGAGGGTCACAGGGTGAGAGTTACATAGTGGAGGAGCAGGGTCACAGCAGTACAGAGTATTGCAGGAGAAGAGTGTGCTGATCTTATAGAGAAGGTCATAGGGTAAGAGTTACGTAGGGGAGGAGCAGGGTCAGAGCAGTACAGAGTATTTCAGGAGGGGGATGAGCTTATCTGGTGGGAGGGGCAGGCTCCTCTGGCATTGTGTTGTGACTGGGCCTCTTGTCTTTATCACTGCTGCTGTGTCGTTTCAGAGTCTCCACTACAGAACAGTTTGGATGACAGCTGGATAGACGGGAATCTGAATCGGGTCAGCGTCATCCAATTCCAAGAAGAGCTCAAACCTGAGGATGAGGACGATGAGGCTGCAGCGGAGCGACGGGTAAGAGGGGGCTCCAGGATGAGGTGGGGGATGGGCATGTATTGCCCAGTATTATGTGATGAGATGTTCTGCGGCTGTGTATAAGGAGAATCTCCCACTTGCATGTTTCAGGGTCTGCAGAGGAGAGCGACTCCGCACCCCAGCGAGCTGAAGGTAATGAAGAGGGGAATTGAGGAGCGGCGCAGTGAGGGCTACATCATGAAACCGGACACGGGGTCCCCCAGTGATGAGGTGAGGCTCCTCCGACACCCCCACTGCCTACAATATCAATTCATAGGGGTAGGTGTCAGGTGCCGGGTGTGCACAGTATATGTATAGTTCGGGGCGCCTTCATGTTGTTCTGATGGTCCTGTAAGCTGCAGACATGCGCCACCTAGTGCCAGCTGTGTGTATTAGCCACAGACCATTATATACCATCTGTCTCTGCAGGACAAACGTCTCAGCGGAGTGTCCAGTCAGAGCGGCGACTCTCAGCGCAGCGGCAGTACCGTCTCTGCCGGATACCAGGAGGATCAGCCGCCTCCTGAGCAGGTCAGAGCGGACGAGCAAGAGCCTGAGGAGGACGAGACCCCAGCAGATGAAATGGAGGTGGAATACATTGAGGTACCGCAGTATATGTGGCGCTGTGGGAGGGGCTTCTGTAACGCTCATGCATGTTCTTAACTTCCCATATAACATTTTCCCCTGATGCCGCTTCCAGCACACCGTGCACTTTGCAGAGGAGACTTTAGTACACTGCGATGATGAAGATGAAGACTTTGACGAGGATCGGGGGTCTCCAGAGAAGAAACGTCTGATCCGCAAGGACACCCCTCATTATAAGAAGCACTCCAAGATCACCAAGCTGCCCAACACGGAGGCAGTGGTGGCGCTACTTCAGGGTCAGAGCCCACATGCCCTCGACGAGGACAGAAGGGTCTTCTTCAGGTGCTCACAGCAAGACGAAGATGAGGCGGAGACTGAGAAGGACTGGCCGCGAGAGGAGAGCAGGGAGGAGCGGCACCACAGCTCCCAGCAGAATGTCAAGGTACCCCAACACACCACAGGCCACCCCATCTGCGTAACCTCTGCTCTGGGCTGCACTTTCCACAATCCTCTGTCACCATTGTGGTGCTGCAGACCCGGAAAAGGGGGGTGGGGGCACAGAGGACATCTGCTCTGTCTCTGCACACTGGGAGGGGTAATGGGGTGCAAACATCCAGACTGGGTCATGGTCCTATAGGATAGATCTAATGGTCTCTTACAGAAGGAGCATTGGATAAAGAAAGAAGTGAAAAGACCCAAATATGACTCTGTGTCCATCCACCCCTGGCAAATCGCATGACCCAGTATCCCCCACAGTGCCCCTCTGAAGTGTTACATGCCACTGCCCAACATTCACCCCCCCCCTGCTTCCACAATGCATTGATCCACTGTATTATGCCACCATCCAATAATTTCCCCCCCCCCCACGTTTTGTCATGTACCACCACCAAGTATCCCCCCCCCCCCATGTTCTCTCCTACAACCCCTGGCAAAAATGATGGAATCAGCAGTCCCTGAGGAGGTTCCTAAAGTTGTTTAATTGTGTAGAAAAAAAATCAGATCACAGCCATGGAAAAAACTAAAGGCCTTTCATACGGCAACTCTCCGGCTTTAAGAAATCCAGAAGAATAATTGTGGTCGCCGGTGACTGTGAGATTTATAGAACAAGGACAGGGAATAAGTTATGGAATCATTTAAACCAAACAAACTAAATACCCCTCCAGCACATCACTAGGACTTTGCTGCACCACCTCTGGCTTTTATACCTGCTCGCAGTCTCTGAGGCAGTGACTTCATGAGCGAAACACAGGACTCAGCGAAGATGAGATTTACATCCAGGAAAGCTAAAAGAAAGCCATCACTAAGACCTAAACAGAAAAACACACAAGGTAACAGTGGGATGAGGAAAGGCAATGGTGGACTGTGGATGAAAGTCGTGGTCAGTGATGAATCTCGGATCTGCATTGGGCCAGGTGATGATGCCGAAACGTTTGTTTGGTTCTTCCAATGAAATTTATGCAGACGACTGTCTGAAGAAAACCTGCAAATGTCCCTGGTCATTGCTGATCTGGGGCTGCCTGTCAGGTAACGGCCCTGGGGAGACGGCTGTCAGTAAATCTGCAATAAACGCTCAGGGTTACAGTGAGGTTTTGGAGACTTTTCTTATCCCATCTATTGAAAGAATGTTTGGGGATGATGAAATCATTTTTCACGATGATAATGCCTCTTGTCTTAGAGCAAAAACTGAAAACATTCCTTGAAGAAAGACACATAAGGTCAATGCCACGGCCTGCAAACAGTCCGGAGCTCAATCCAATGGAAAATCTGAAAATTGAAAATGGTCCAGGACAAGGCTCCGACCTGCAAAGCGGATCTGGCAACAGCAATGAGAGAAGGCGGAGCCAGACTGATGAAGAGTCCTGTGTATCACTCGAGTAGTCACTGCTTCTGAGACTGCGAGCAGTTAGAAAAGCCAGAGGTGGAGCAGCAAAGTCCTAGTGAGGTGTTGGAGGGGTATTTTTTTTTTCACTTTATACCACACTATACCCCCCCCCCCCCACATGCGCGCGCACACACACACACATGTTCTGACCTACTGTTATGTACCACCACCCCCCGTTTTGTCCTCCTGTCATGTACCACCACCCAGTCCCATTCTGTCCTACACTCATCCTAAAAACCTTCCTGCAGCTTTTGCAATTCTCCCACTTAACCCCGCCATTGCCAGCTTGTCATGTCCTGTGTGCAATCTGCTGAAGGTGTGAACAGGATCTGAACGACCGCCATGTTGTCCTCATTCATATTCCTGTCTGCCCTTAAAGGGGACTTGCACCTTCGCCGCCTGGACCAGGTGGTAATGTCGCTCCTTGGTGTAGGTTCCCTTTAATTTCAGCTAATCCATTGCTGGAGTTGACTGTGTTGCTTTTGTGCTATTGCTGTAATAATCTCTGTTGTCAGCCTCGCGGAGGAGCCGCTGCACAGGTGGGTTCATGGTGTTGGGATTTTTGGTCATTTTTGCTCCACTAATCCGCATGCCTGTGTCTTTCTCCTTCTGTCTCCTCCTCTGCACCTCTGTCTGCCGGATCCCCCTCTAACAGGGTGTGTCGTTTGATCAAGTGAATAATCTTCTGATTGAGCCTGCTCGGATAGAGGAGGAAGAGGTGTGTACCCGGCTTGTGCCCGCCCCCTGCCCTCTGACCCCTCGCCCACCTCACCCCTTCACCAAATCATTCAGCAAATCAAGCACATTCCTTTCTTCCAGGGTCTTTGGGTGATGGCTGTGTGTTCTGTCTGTCCTTACATCTCTGGGGTCCGTGTGTCTGTCCTGGTGTCTGTACTGTGTGGTGATAATGTACCTGGACTAGAGAGGCGGTGACATCACTGAGACTGGGGGGCGGTGACCTCACTGAGACTGGGGGGCGGTGACCTCACTGAGACTGGGGGGCGGTGACCTCACTGAGACTGGGGGGCGGTGACCTCACTGAGACTGGGGGGCGGTGACCTCACTGAGACTGGGGGCGGTGACCTCACTGAGACTGGGGGGGGGGGGCGGTGACGTCACTGAGACTGGGGGGCGGTGACATCACTGAGACTGGGGGGAAGGGGCGTGACATCACTGAGACTGGGGAGGCGGTGACATCACTGAGACTGGGAGGGCGGTGACATCACTGAGACTGGGGGGCGGTGACCTCACTGAGACTGGGGGGAAGGGGGCGGTGAGATCACTGAGACTGGGGGGAAGAGGCGGTGACATCACTGAGACTGGGGGAAGGGGCGTGACATCACTGAGACTGGGGAGGCGGTGACATCACTGAGACTGGGAGGGCGGTGACCTCACTGAGACTGGGGGGCGGTGACCTCACTGAGACTGGGGGGCGGTGACCTCACTGAGACTGGGGGGCGGTGACCTCACTGAGACTGGGGGGCGGTGACCTCACTGAGACTGGGGGGCGGTGACCTCACTGAGACTGGGGGCGGTGACATCACTGAGACTGGGGGGGGGGGGCGGTGACGTCACTGAGACTGGGGGGCGGTGACATCACTGAGACTGGGGGGAAGGGGCGTGACATCACTGAGACTGGGGAGGCGGTGACATCACTGAGACTGGGAGGGCGGTGACATCACTGGGACTGGGAGGGCGGTGACATCACTGGGACTGGGGGGCGGTGACCTCACTGAGACTGGGGGGCGGTGACCTCACTGAGACTGGGGGGCGGTGACCTCACTGAGACTGGGGGGCGGTGACCTCACTGAGACTGGGGGCGGTGACATCACTGAGACTGGGGGGGGGGGGGCGGTGACGTCACTGAGACTGGGGGGCGGTGACATCACTGAGACTGGGGGGAAGGGGCGTGACATCACTGAGACTGGGGAGGCGGTGACATCACTGAGACTGGGAGGGCGGTGACATCACTGAGACTGGGGGGCGGTGACCTCACTGAGACTGGGGGGAAGGGGGCGGTGAGATCACTGAGACTGGGGGCGGTGACATCACTGAGACTGGGGGGAAGAGGCGTGACATCACTGAGACTGGGGAGGCGGTGACATCACTGAGACTGGGGGGCGGTGACCTCACTGAGACTGGGGGGAAGGGGGCGGTGAGATCACTGAGACTGGGGGCGGTGACATCACTGAGACTGGGGGGAAGAGGCGGTGACATCACTGAGACTGGGGAGGCGGTGACATCACTGAGACTGGGAGGGCGGTGACATCACTGAGACTGGGGGGCGGTGACATCACTGAGACTGGGGAAAGGGGCGTGACATCACTAAGATGGCGGGGCAGTGACATCACTGAGACTGGGGGGCGGTGACATCACCGAGACTGGGGGAAGGGACGGTGACATCACTAAGATGGGGGGGGGGGGCAGTGACATCACTGAGACTGGGGGGCGGTGACATCACTGAGAATGCAGCCTACCCATATACTAGAGATCAGCGCTGACCTCTCAGTGGAGCTTCTCCATTATTAGTAGTATTAAAGGGATTCTATCATTAAAACTCATTTTTTTTCTGCCTACCACATAGGAATAGCCTTAAGAAAGACTATTCTCCTCCAATCTTTAGATGTCTTCGCCGCCGTCGTTCAGTATATAATCCGGTTTTTGCCGGTATGCAAATTATTTCTCTCCCAGCACTGGGGGCGGTCCTGGCATTCAAACAGCACTGAGGGCGTCCCCAATGCTACGAGAGAACTCTCCAGCGCCGCCTCCATCTTCTTCTGGGACGGGTCTTCTTCCAGGGGTTGGCTTCAAACTTCTAGGCCTTGGGCAGCTGACTGTGCATGCCTGCCGGCCACAAGAAAATTGCCGCTTACACAGTATTGTAAGCGGCCATTTTCTTGCAGCCGGCACGCATGCGCAGTTTGCTTTGCCCGAGGCCTAGAAGTTTGAAGCCAACCCCTGGAAGAAGACCCGTCCCAGAAGAAGATGGAGGCGGCACTGGAGAGTTCTCTCGTAGCATTGGGGACACCCTCAGTGCTGTTTGAGTGCTGGGACCGCCCCCAGTGCTGGGATAGAACTCATTTGCATACCGACAAAATCCGAGATTTCTACGGAACAGCGGTGCAGAGAAGACATCTAAAGGGAGGAGATGAATAGTCTTAAGGATATTCCTACGTGGTAGGCAGAAAAAATGAGTTTTAATGATAGAATCCCTTTAAAGACTTGATGAGATTACAGAATTGTAGGTGCAGCTTTGGAGGTGACTGCAGTATAGTACAGGATAATACTGGAGACATATGAATACAATTTCAGATGTGATTGTTGTATAGTATTGGAAATGTTGACTGCAGCTCTGGATGTGACTGGAATATATAAGGTGAACATTTTGGATGCAGCTTTTGCTGTGAGTGGATTGCAGCATGGGATGTTACAGATAGTATGTGATATAGCTGCAGAATAGTGAGTGCAGCTCTGGGTGTGAGTGGATTGTAGCATGGGATACAGCAGATAGTATGTGATATAACTGCAGAATAGTGAGTGCAGCTCTGGGTGTGACTCGAGTATGTGATATTCTGCAGGAGAATTGTTGGTGTAGCTTTGAGTGTGACTGGAGTATAGGACAGCATGTGACCTCAGTGGAGTGTTGGGTGTTGGTGATTTCCCTGATTCTGTTTCGGCTCTGCTCATCCTGGGGGTGTAGTGTTGGGTTGGCCTTTGGCTGTGCCCACCTCCTGCCCCAGTAATGGGCTCTGTCTTCTGCTTCCAGCTTACGCTCACCATCCTGCGCCAGACGGGGGGTCTGGGCATCAGCATTGCAGGGGGCAAAGGGTCCACGCCCTACAAGGGAGATGATGAGGTGAGTGGGGTGAGGGGGGGGGGGGTTCTTGGGGGGCCAGGGGGGGGGCTCTGCAGCAACATAGGTGACGGGGCCACTGCTTGGGGCAGCAGCGACAGGTGATTTACATATTGTGACCCCCTATGAGCTTTGATGTAAGGCCGGTCACACAGCGCCCCCTCCTGGGGGTAATGACATGTCAGTGTCTGCCCGTCTGTCTGTATATAGGAGGTGGGGGCTGTACAGACATCCCATCCTCCACTGCAGACCTATCCAGAGATGGTGTAGTATTTGTGGGGGCACTTTGGGGGTCTCTCACTCACGGCATCATCTTCTTACAGGGGATTTTCATCTCCCGAGTGGCTGAAGAGGGTCCGGCGGCTCGTGCTGGGGTGAGAGTGGGGGACAAGCTTTTGGAGGTAAGTGATTGTCATGAAGGGGAGCATGAGAGGAGGAATAAGGGGAGGGGGGGGTCTGTTAGCAGGTCTAAGGTGGGTAAATGGGGTCCCTGAATGAAGGAAAACATGGGCGAGCTTGGTGGGAGGACCAGATGGGGGAGGGGAGGGGGATCAGGCCCTGATGAGAGGACTATACTAAGGGTGGGGGGGTGCGCAAACCTACCATAGGAATTGTGACTGCAGCTCTGGCTGTGATTGGTGTCTGATCTAGTCCTGTGACTTTCTTTACCCCTGACAGGTTAATGGGGTAGACCTGCACAATGCTGAGCACCACGTGGCGGTGGAGGCGCTGCGCAGTTCTGGCAGCTCAGTCTCTATGACCGTGCTGAGGGAGCGGATGGTGGAGCCAGAGAACCCAATCACGGTGACGCCGCTGCGCCCTGAAGATGATTATAATCCCCGTGAGAAACGCGTCGTCATTCCGTATCCAGAGGAGGAAGAGGAGGAGCCTCAGCGCAGCCGCAACCAGCGCATCTCCACCTGTCTGATCCGAAACGATAAAGGCCTGGGCTTCAGCATCGCTGGTGGAGTGGGCAGCACCCCCTACAGGGTAGGAGACACTGTGAGTATACCGGCAGTGTACGCAGGAGGAGTAGATACTGGGGCAGTGCAGGTGGAGCAGACCTTGTATTGTCGGTAGTGCAGGTGGAGCAGACCTTGTATTGTCGGTAGTGCAGGTGGAGCAGACCTTGTATTGTCAGTAGTGCAGGTGGAGCAGACCTTGTATTGTCAGTAGTGCAGGTGGAGCAGACCTTGTATTGTCAGTAGTGCAGGTGGAGCAGACCTTGTATTGTCGGTAGTGCAGGTGGAGCAGACCTTGTATTGTCAGTAGTGCAGGTGGAGCAGACCTTGTATTGTCGGTAGTGCAGGTGGAGCAGACCTTGTATTGTCAGTACTGCAGGTGGAGCAGACCTTGTATTGTCGGTAGTGCAGGTGGAGCAGACCTTGTATTGTCAGTAGTGCAGGTGGAGCAGACCTTGTATTGTTGGTAGTGCAGGTGGAGCAGACCTTGTATTGTCGGTAGTGCAGGTGGAGCAGACCTTGTATTGTCAGTAGTGCAGGTGGAGCAGACCTTGTATTGTCAGTAGTGCAGGTGGAGCAGACCTTGTATTGTTGGTAGTGCAGGTGGAGCAGACCTTGTATTGTCGGTAGTGCAGGTGGAGCAGACCTTGTATTGTCAGTAGTGCAGGTGGAGCAGACCTTGTATTGTTGGTAGTGCAGGTGGAGCAGACCTTGTATTGTCAGTAGTGCAGGTGGAGCAGACCTTGTATTGTTGGTAGTGCAGGTGGAGCAGACCTTGTATTGTCAGTAGTGCAGGTGGAGCAGACCATGTATTGTCAGTAGTGCAGGTGGAGCAGACCTTGTATTGTCAGTAGTGCAGGTGGAGCAGACCATGTATTGTCAGTAGTGCAGGTGGAGCAGACCTTGTATTGTCAGTAGTGCAGGTGGAGCAGACCTTGTATTGTCAGTAGTGCAGGTGGAGCAGACCTTGTATTGTCAGTAGTGCAGGTGGAGCAGACCTTGTATTGTCACATCCTTCTCATACAGCTCACTAGTTTGTACAGTACGTGGCGTCCGGGGGCTGAAAATAGTGCGGTCCTGTTACATGACACCCCCCGCCCCTCTCTGAGACCTGGTATTGGAGTATTTTGGGAAGGCTGATGAGGGCGATTCCTTCCAGTGACTCAGTATACACCGCCCTCCATAATGTGATCTATTCCTTACTCTCCAGGGTATATTCATCTCAAGGATCGCTGAGGGCGGAGCCGCCCACCGAGACGGATCCCTCAGAGTTGGTGACCGGGTCCTGTCCGTAAGTAGCCCAGTGCCTGGGAAGGGTTAATGTCGGTGGCGGTCACGCTGCAGCCTCTCTGAAAATAGACAGTCTCGGAGGGCACACTGCACTAACTGTCCTTCAGCGGGCACTGGGCACCTGGTAGAGGGGGCAGCGGGGTCTGAACAGGGTCTGCTGAGACCGCAACACATGGTAAGTTTGTCAGGGCTCAGTGCAGGTGGAGCAGACCTTGTAATCACAGTATATGTCAGCCATATAGTCTGTATATGTAACAGCTGTCAGTAATGCAGGGGGAGCAGTCCTCATGCTGTCAGTAGTGCAGGTGGAGCAGTCCTTGTGCTGTCAGTAGTGCAGGTGGAGCAGTCCTCGCGGTGTCAGTAGTGCAGGTGGAGCAGTCCTCATGGTGTCAGTAGTGCAGGTGGAGCAGTCCTTGCAGTGTCAGTAGTGCAGGTGGAGCAGTCCTCGCAGTGTCAGTGCAGGTGGAGCTGTCCTCGCAGTGTCAGTAGTGCAGGTGGAGCAGTCCTCACAGTGTCAGTAGTGCAGGTGGAGCAGTCCTTGCAGTGTCAGTGCAGGTGGAGCAGTCCTCGCAGTGTCAGTAGTGCAGGTGGAGCAGTCCTCGCAGTGTCAGTAGTGCAGGTGGAGCAGTCCTCGCGGTGTCAGTAGTGCAGGTGGAGCAGTCCTCGCGGTGTCAGTAGTGCAGGTGGAGCAGTCCTCGCAGTGTCAGTAGTGCAGGTGGAGCAGTCCTCATGGTGTCAGTAGTGCAGGTGGAGCAGTCCTCGCAGTGTCAGTAGTGCAGGTGGAGCAGTCCTCGCAGTGTCAGTAGTGCAGGTGGAGCAGTCCTCGCGGTGTCAGTAGTGCAGGTGGAGCAGTCCTCGCAGTGTCAGTAGTGCAGGTGGAGCAGTCCTCATGGTGTCAGTAGTGCAGGTGGAGCAGTCCTCGCAGTGTCAGTAGTGCAGGTGGAGCAGTCCTCGCAGTGTCAGTAGTGCAGGTGGAGCAGTCCTCGCAGTGTCAGTAGTGCAGGTGGAGCAGTCCTCATGGTGTCAGTAGTGCAGGTGGAGCAGTCCTTGTGCTGTCAGTAGTGCAGGTGGAGCAGTCCTCGCGGTATCAGTAGTGCAGGTGGAGCAGTCCTCGCAGTGTCAGTATTGCAGGTGGAGCAGTCCTCGCGGTGTCAGTAGTGCAGGTGGAGCAGTCCTCGCGGTGTCAGTAGTGCAGGTGGAGCAGTCCTCGCAGTGTCAGTAGTGCAGGTGGAGCAGTCCTCGCAGTGTCAGTAGTGCAGGTGGAGCAGTCCTCGTGCTGTCAGTAGTGCAGGTGGAGCAGTCCTCGTGCTGTCAGTAGTGCAGGTGGAGCAGTCCTCGCAGTGTCAGTAGTGCAGGTGGAGCAGTCCTCGCAGTGTCAGTAGTGCAGGTGGAGCAG
Organism: Leptodactylus fuscus; assembly: GCF_031893055.1. NCBI lineage: Eukaryota > Metazoa > Chordata > Amphibia > Anura > Leptodactylidae > Leptodactylus > Leptodactylus fuscus. Next base: position 782,847 of record NC_134268.1, on the reverse strand, counting down.
TCCTCGCAGTGTCAGTAGTGCAGGTGGAGCAGTCCTTGCAGTGTCAGTGCAGGTGGAGCAGTCCTCGCAGTGTCAGTAGTGCAGGTGGAGCAGTCCTCGCAGTGTCAGTAGTGCAGGTGGAGCAGTCCTCATGATGTCAGTAGTGCAGGTGGAGCAGTCCTTGCAGTGTCAGTGCAGGTGGAGCAGTCCTCGCAGTGTCAGTAGTGCAGGTGGAGCAGTCCTCGCGGTGTCAGTAGTGCAGGTGGAGCAGTCCTCGTAGTGTCAGTAGTGCAGGTGGAGCAGTCCTCGCGGTGTCAGTAGTGCAGGTGGAGCAGTCCTTGCAGTGTCAGTGCAGGTGGAGCAGTCCTCGCAGTGTCAGTAGTGCAGGTGGAGCAGTCCTCGCAGTGTCAGTAGTGCAGGTGGAGCAGTCCTCGCAGTGTCAGTAGTGCAGGTGGAGCAGTCCTCGCAGTGTCAGTAGTGCAGGTGGAGCAGTCCTTGCAGTGTCAGTAGTGCAGGTGGAGCAGTCCTCGCGGTGTCAGTAGTGCAGGTGGAGCAGTCCTCGCAGTGTCAGTAGTGCAGGTGGAGCAGTCCTCTCAGTGTCAGTAGTGCAGGTGGAGCAGTCCTCGCAGTGTCAGTAGTGCAGGTGGAGCAGTCCTCGCAGTGTCAGTAGTGCAGGTGGAGCAGTCCTCGCAGTGTCAGTAGTGCAGGTGGAGCAGTCCTCGCAGTGTCAGTAGTGCAGGTGGAGCAGTCCTCGCAGTGTCAGTAGTGCAGGTGGAGCAGTCCTCGCAGTGTCAGTAGTGCAGGTGGAGCAGTCCTCGCAGTGTCAGTAGTGCAGGTGGAGCAGTCCTCATGATGTCAGTAGTGCAGGTGGAGCAGTCCTTGCAGTGTCAGTGCAGGTGGAGCAGTCCTCGCAGTGTCAGTAGTGCAGGTGGAGCAGTCCTCGCAGTGTCAGTAGTGCAGGTGGAGCAGTCCTCGCAGTGTCAGTAGTGCAGGTGGAGCAGTCCTCGCAGTGTCAGTAGTGCAGGTGGAGCAGTCCTCGCGGTGTCAGTAGTGCAGGTGGAGCAGTCCTCGCGGTGTCAGTAGTGCAGGTGGAGCAGTCCTCATGATGTCAGTAGTGCAGGTGGAGCAGTCCTTGCAGTGTCAGTGCAGGTGGAGCAGTCCTCATGATGTCAGTAGTGCAGGTGGAGCAGTCCTCGCAGTGTCAGTAGTGCAGGTGGAGCAGTCCTCGCAGTGTCAGTAGTGCAGGTGGAGCAGTCCTCGCGGTGTCAGTAGTGCAGGTGGAGCAGTCCTCGCGGTGTCAGTAGTGCAGGTGGAGCAGTCCTCGTAGTGTCAGTAGTGCAGGTGGAGCAGTCCTCGCAGTGTCAGTAGTGCAGGTGGAGCAGTCCTCGCAGTGTCAGTAGTGCAGGTGGAGCAGTCCTTGCAGTGTCAGTGCAGGTGGAGCAGTCCTCATGATGTCAGTAGTGCAGGTGGAGCAGTCCTCGTAGTGTCAGTAGTGCAGGTGGAGCAGTCCTTGCAGTGTCAGTGCAGGTGGAGCAGTCCTCGCGGTGTCAATAGTGCAGGTGGAGCAGTCCTCGCGGTGTCAGTAGTGCAGGTGGAGCAGTCCTTGCAGTGTCAGTGCAGGTGGAGCAGTCCTCGCAGTGTCAGTAGTGCAGGTGGAGCAGTCCTCGCGGTGTCAGTAGTGCAGGTGGAGCAGTCCTCGTAGTGTCAGTAGTGCAGGTGGAGCAGTCCTCGCGGTGTCAGTAGTGCAGGTGGAGCAGTGTCAGTGCAGGTGGAGCAGTCCTCGCAGTGTCAGTAGTGCAGGTGGAGCAGTCCTCGCAGTGTCAGTAGTGCAGGTGGAGCAGTCCTCGCGGTGTCAGTAGTGCAGGTGGAGCAGTCCTTGCGGTGTCAGTAGTGCAGGTGGAGCAGTCCTTGCGGTGTCAGTAGTGCAGGTGGAGCAGTCCTTGCAGTGTCAGTGCAGGTGGAGCAGTCCTCGCAGTGTCAGTAGTGCAGGTGGAGCAGTCCTCGCAGTGTCAGTAGTGCAGGTGGAGCAGTCCTCGCAGTGTCAGTAGTGCAGATGGAGCAGTCCTCATGATGTCAGTAGTGCAGGTGGAGCAGTCCTCGCGGTGTCAGTAGTGCAGGTGGAGCAGTCCTCGTGCTGTCAGTAGTGCAGGTGGAGCAGTCCTCGCAGTGTCAGTAGTGCAGGTGGAGCAGTCCTCGCGGTGTCAGTAGTGCAGGTGGAGCAGTCCTCGCAGTGTCAGTAGTGCAGGTGGAGCAGTCCTCGCAGTGTCAGTAGTGCAGGTGGAGCAGTCCTCGCGGTGTCAGTAGTGCAGATGGAGCAGTCCTCATGATGTCAGTAGTGCAGGTGGAGCAGTCCTCGCAGTGTCAGTAGTGCAGGTGGAGCAGTCCTCGCAGTGTCAGTAGTGCAGGTGGAGCAGTCCTTGCAGTGTCAGTAGTGCAGGTGGAGCAGTCCTCGCAGTGTCAGTAGTGCAGGTGGAGCAGTCCTCGCGGTGTCAGTAGTGCAGGTGGAGCAGTCCTCGCAGTGTCAGTAGTGCAGGTGGAGCAGTCCTTGCAGTGTCAGTGCAGGTGGAGCAGTCCTCGCAGTGTCAGTAGTGCAGGTGGAGCAGTCCTCGCAGTGTCAGTAGTGCAGGTGGAGCAGTCCTTGCAGTGTCAGTGCAGGTGGAGCAGTCCTCGCAGTGTCAGTAGTGCAGGTGGAGCAGTCCTCTCAGTGTCAGTAGTGCAGGTGGAGCAGTCCTCGCGGTGTCAGTAGTGCAGGTGGAGCAGTCCTCTCAGTGTCAGTAGTGCAGGTGGAGCAGTCCTCGTGCTGTCAGAAGTGCAGGTGGAGCAGTCCTCGCAGTGTCAGTAGTGCAGGTGGAGCAGTCCTCTCAGTGTCAGTAGTGCAGGTGGAGCAGTCCTCGCGGTGTCAGTAGTGCAGGTGGAGCAGTCCTCGCGGTGTCAGTAGTGCAGGTGGAGCAGTCCTCGCAGTGTCAGTAGTGCAGGTGGAGCAGTCCTCGTGCTGTCAGAAGTGCAGGTGGAGCAGTCCTCGCAGTGTCAGTAGTGCAGGTGGAGCAGTCCTCGTGCTGTCAGTAGTGCAGGTGGAGCAGTCCTCGCGGTGTCAGTAGTGCAGGTGGAGCAGTCCTCGTGCTGTCAGAAGTGCAGGTGGAGCAGTCCTCGCAGTGTCAGTAGTGCAGGTGGAGCAGTCCTCTCAGTGTCAGTAGTGCAGGTGGAGCAGTCCTCGCAGTGTCAGTGCAGGTGGAGCAGTCCTCATGGTGTCAGTAGTGCAGGTGGAGCAGTCCTCATGGTGTCAGTAGTGCAGGTGGAGCAGTCCTTGCAGTGTCAGTGCAGGTGGAGCAGTCCTCGCAGTGTCAGTAGTGCAGGTGGAGCAGTCCTCGCAGTGTCAGTAGTGCAGGTGGAGCAGTCCTCATGATGTCAGTAGTGCAGGTGGAGCAGTCCTCGCGGTGTCAGTAGTGCAGGTGGAGCAGTCCTCGCGGTGTCAGTAGTGCAGGTGGAGCAGTCCTCGCGGTGTCAGTAGTGCAGGTGGAGCAGTCCTCGTGCTGTCAGAAGTGCAGGTGGATCAGTCCTCGCAGTGTCAGTAGTGCAGGTGGAGCAGTCCTCTCAGTGTCAGTAGTGCAGGTGGAGCAGTCCTCGCAGTGTCAGTAGTGCAGGTGGAGCAGTCCTCGCAGTGTCAGTAGTGCAGGTGGAGCAGTCCTCGCAGTGTCAGTGCAGGTGGAGCAGTCCTCATGGTGTCAGTAGTGCAGGTGGAGCAGTCCTCTCAGTGTCAGTAGTGCAGGTGGAGCAGTCCTCGCAGTGTCAGTGCAGGTGGAGCAGTCCTCTCAGTGTCAGTAGTGCAGGTGGAGCAGTCCTCGCAGTGTCAGTGCAGGTGGAGCAGTCCTCGCGGTGTCAGTAGTGCAGGTGGAGCAGTGTCAGTAGTGCAGGTGGAGCAGTCCTCGCAGTGTCAGTAGTGCAGGTGGAGCAGTCCTCTCAGTGTCAGTAGTGCAGGTGGAGCAGTCCTCGCGGTGTCAGTAGTGCAGGTGGAGCAGTCCTCATGGTGTCAGTAGTGCAGGTGGAGCAGTCCTCATGGTGTCAGTAGTGCAGGTGGAGCAGTCCTTGCAGTGTCAGTGCAGGTGGAGCAGTCCTCGCAGTGTCAGTAGTGCAGGTGGAGCAGTCCTCGCAGTGTCAGTAGTGCAGGTGGAGCAGTCCTCATGATGTCAGTAGTGCAGGTGGAGCAGTCCTCGCGGTGTCAGTAGTGCAGGTGGAGCAGTCCTCATGATGTCAGTAGTGCAGGTGGAGCAGTCCTCGCGGTGTCAGTAGTGCAGGTGGAGCAGTCCTCGCGGTGTCAGTAGTGCAGGTGGAGCAGTCCTCGCGGTGTCAGTAGTGCAGGTGGAGCAGTCCTCGCAGTGTCAGTAGTGCAGGTGGAGCAGTCCTCGCGGTGTCAGTAGTGCAGGTGGAGCAGTCCTCGCGGTGTCAGTAGTGCAGGTGGAGCAGTCCTCGCAGTGTCAGTAGTGCAGGTGGAGCAGTCCTCGCGGTGTCAGTAGTGCAGGTGGAGCAGTCCTCGCGGTGTCAGTAGTGCAGGTGGAGCAGTCCTCGCGGTGTCAGTAGTGCAGGTGGAGCAGTCCTCGCGGTGTCAGTAGTGCAGGTGGAGCAGTCCTCTTGGTCTGTCTCGTGCGGTCCTGTTGCTCCCTCGTCCAGTCGTCCTCCAGTGTCCGGTGTATTCACCTGCTAACAGTCTGTTCCTTCTCCTGCCTGTCTCTTTTGCCTGTCTTCCCAGCTCTCTCTTCTGGTGGCGGGGCCCTCTGCTGCCCTCTCTTGGTAAGGGTGTGTACTGCCTTGTCAGAGCTGACCTCTGTTTGCTCTAATCCGCTGGACCCGGCTGCTGTGCAGAGCTGACCCTTCTAGTCCATAGAGCACTGACCTTCTGCAGGAGCAGAGACTATCACCCCTCCCCTGTTACAGTAGCGCCCCCTATCTTGCTTAGGTGAATGTTGGATTGTGCCGCTGACTCTGGCTCTGCACGTTGTTCTAGATCAATGGGGTAGACATGACAGAAGCCAGGCATGATCAGGCAGTAACCCTGCTTACCAGCACGTCCCCCACCATCACTCTGCTGGTGGAGAGAGAGCCCCCCCAACCAGGGGCCGGGACAGACCCAAGGGCCTCACCTTCCCTGCACAGAGCCAGGCCGCGCTCGCCTCCGCCCCCTACAGACACGGAGAATGGAGAAGCCGAGGAGGACAATAGCGGATCCCTGCGGAACCACAGCACTGCCGATGAAGAGTATCCCATAGAGGTGAGGAGGGTCCTGAGCGATCGCTGGACCACTGGGCTCTGACTGCCAGGAATCACTACTGACCTCTGCTCATGCTTTATTATGTACAGGAGATCTGTCTGATCAAATCTGGGGGCCCCCTGGGCCTGAGTATAGTGGGGGGCAGCGACCACTCCAGCCATCCCTTTGGAATCCATGAGCCCGGAGTCTTCATCTCGAAGGTGAGTGGTGGCGGCGATGGCGTCAGTGGGGGATGGGGGCTTCTAGCTCTGGTCATGTGATGGATGCAGAGCTGAATGCCTTGTGACACGAGCAGGTCCTGACAGCGCGGAGGTCCTATGAGCAGTGTATTCTATATAGCTGGAGTGTCCCTTTTACTCTCCATTGTCCGCAGCGCAGTGATGTCGCCTTACGTTGCCTCCCACAGGTGATCACTCGCGGGGTGGCTGCACGCAGTGGTCTCAAGGTGGGAGACCGGATCTTAGAAGCCGCAGGGGTTGACCTGAGAAACGCCACTCACCAGGAAGCTGTGAAAGCCCTGCTGTCCCCTGCCCCGGAGCTCCACCTGCTGGTGAGGAGGGACCCTCCACCCCCAGGCATGCAGGTACGGCCCTTTATCTGCCCCCCAGATCCCACATGCACCAAAGTCTTTTAAGTGCAGAGCTGCAGGCACTATTCTGTCTTCTCCAGTCACTTCCAGAGCTGCACTCACTATTTTCTGCAGTGCACAAGGCTCAGGAAACTTCTAGATTTCAATATAATTTTTGAAGCAGCTCCGTAAGTGACCAGAGTCTAAAACCTGAGAATGAAGTTGTGACTGTTATTGACGTATAAAACTCGTGCAAGTATTGTGACCGCAGCTCTGGGTGTTACTAGAGTATAACACGTCCAGACTGCAGGCCAGGCCAGTGACTCTGTATTTATATATAGGTTTTATATCAAACACTCGAGTTCTATATACATCCCTCTATAACTCCTACTGACCGCGCAGGGACTGGGCCACGACCAGCTGCCAGAGTGAGAGGGGGTCTGGGGACAAGTAGTGACTGACACCACGAGGGATTTATGAGCAATAAAGCAGAAGGTCTTACCCAGAATAGCAGAGTCACGGAGAACAGGATCCTGAATGACAACCAGCTGTATATACCATGTCTGAGAGGTAGTCACAGCCCCGCCCCCTGTTACTGACAACCAGCCTGTATATACCATGTCTGAGAGGTAGTCACAGCCCCGCCCCCTGTTACTGACAACCAGCTGTATATATCATGTCTGAGAGGTAGTCACAGCCCCGCCCCCTGTTACTGACAACCAGCTGTATATATCATGTCTGAGAGGTAGTCACAGCCCCGCCCCCTGTTACTGACAACCAGCTGTATATATCATGTCTGAGAGGTTGTCACAGCCCCGCCCCCTGTTACTGACAACCAGCCTGTATATACCATGTCTGAGAGGTTGTCACAGCCCCGCCTCCTGTTACTGACAACCAGCCTGTATATATCATGTCTGAGAGGTAGTCACAGCCCCGCCTCCTGTTACTGACAACCAGCCTGTATATATCATGTCTGAGAGGTTGTCACAGCCCCGCCCCCTGTTACTGACAACCAGCTGTATATATCATGTCTGAGAGGTAGTCACAGCCCCGCCCCCTGTTACTGACAACCAGCTGTATATACCATGTCTGAGAGGTAGTCACAGCCTCGCCCCCTGTTACTGACAACCAGCCTGTATATACCATGTCTGAGAGGTAGTCACAGCCCCGCCCCCTGTTACTGACAACCAGCTGTATATATCATGTCTGAGAGGTAGTCACAGCCCCGCCCCCTGTTACTGACAACCAGCTGTATATATCATGTCTGAGAGGTTGTCACAGCCCCGCCCCCTGTTACTGACAACCAGCTGTATATATCATGTCTGAGAGGTAGTCACAGCCCCGCCCCCTGTTACTGACAACCAGCTGTATATATCATGTCTGAGAGGTTGTCACAGCCCCGCCCCCTGTTACTGACAACCAGCTGTATATATCATGTCTGAGAGGTAGTCACAGCCCCGCCCCCTGTTACTGACAACCAGCCTGTATATATCATGTCTGAGAGGTAGTCACAGCCCCGCCCCCTGTTACTGACAACCAGCCTGTATATACCATGTCTGAGAGGTAGTCACAGCCCCGCCCCCTGTTACTGACAACCAGCTGTATATACCATGTCTGAGGGGTAGTCACAGCCCCGCCCCCTGTTACTGACAACCAGCTGTATATATCATGTCTGAGAGGTAGTCACAGCCCCGCCCCCTGGTATTATATTCATTACTCTGTTTACTGTAGGAGATCTGCATTGTGAAGGCTCCTGGTGAGAAACTGGGGATCAGCATTCGGGGTGGAGCCAAAGGACATCCCGGAAACCCCCTTGACCCTTCTGACGAGGGCGTCTTCATCTCTAAGGTGAGAGCGGGTGTTGGGGTGTGGACACTTATTTCCGGTTTATCCTCTCGCTGTCCCTGCTCTGACCACTAGGGGGCCTCCTCTCTGACTCTCTCTGGTCTCTTCTTGCAGGTGAGCTCCTCCGGGGCGGCCGCTCGTGACGGGCGGCTGAAGGTCGGGATGCGGATCCTGGAGGTGAATCAGCAGAGCCTGCTGGGGATGACGCACACGGAGGCGGTGCAGGCGCTGCGCGGGGTCGGGGACACCCTCCTCATCCTGGTCTGCGATGGATTCGATCCTGTGTCCACAAACTCCATGGAGGTAGCGCACTGATGCCCCCCCTTATCACCCAGCTTTCTCCTGAATGCCCCCCCCAGTCATATCTCTGTCCTCTCAGGACTCTGGGAAAGCCTCCTGTTTTGTTCACCATGATGTCAGCCCTCGCCCCCCATCTTGCTCCCCTCTGACCGGCCCTGTCTTTGTCTCCAGGCGTCTCCGGGAGTCATTGCCAATCCGTTTGCTGCTGGACTTGGGAGGAAGAACAGTATGGAGAGCATCTCGTCCATAGACCGCGATCTGAGCCCTGAGGAGGCGGAGCGGCTGCAGAAGGTAGGGGGCGGGGACACTGGCGCGGCTGCGCTGTACGGGCAGGCGCTGACTCTCTGCTCTTCTCTGGCAGGAGATAGAAATGGGTCGGGAGGTGAAGTGGGAGAGAGAGGACATGGAGAAAGTGGTGAGAGAACCGTCATCCACCTCGCACCCCAATGTCACCGGATACATCTCCATATACTGTATCTAATCCAGAGCTACAAGCCTTGTACTCCAATCACATCTAGAGCTGCAGTGATCATCCTGCTTCTACTTCCTGTCTGTTTTATGCTCAAGTCACTTCCAGAGCTGCACTCACCCCTTGCTACTTTGACTTAGTCTTGTGAATGCAGCTCTGGTTGTGACTGGAGTATAAGCTGCAGGATTCTATACTTCCTCTGCGTCATATGGAGATGATTCGCCATGTTCCACGTTCCCACCACATGTCTGTCCCTCCCCCCATCATTCGTATACACTGTATGTTGCATCCCGGAGGTCATGGCAGCCACCGCATGCGTTTGCAGTTGCCATGTAAGGTGTTGTGTAGAGTGTCATATTTAAAGAGGGACTCCACCAATAATCCATGTGTGTATAGCAGGGCTGACTTGGCAGTGTGTCCTGAGGGTGCATTCAGGTGGAGCCCCCCTTTACCATCCTCCTAAGCCTCATGTCACACCGTGTCTCGCATCTCTCCCCCCCCCCCAACACATCTCCTCTGTCTTGCTCCTCCACTGCTCCTGCCCCTTCCCCTCCTCCACTGCTCCTGCCCCTTCCCCTCCTCCACTGCTCCTGCCCCTTTCCCTCCTCCACTGCTCCTGCCCCTTTCCCTCCTCCACTGCTCTTGCCCCTCCTCCACTGCTCTTGCCCCTCCTCCACTGCTCTTGCCCCTCCTCCACTGCTCTTGCCCCTTCCCCTCCTCTACTGCTCTTGCCCCTCCTCCACTGCTCTTGCCCCTCCTCCACTGCTCTTGCCGCTCTTGCCCCTCCTCCACTGCTCTTGCCCCTCCTCCACTGCTCTTGCCCCTCCTCCACTGCTCTTGCCCCTCCTCCACTGCTCTTGCCCCTCCTCCACTGCTCTTGCCCCTTCCCCTCCTCCACTGCTCCTGCCCCTTCCCCTCCTCCACTGCTCTTGCCCCTCCTCCACTGCTCTTGCCCCTTCCCCTCCTCCACTGCTCTTACCCCTTCCACTGCTCTTGCCCCTCCTCCACTGCTCCTGCCCCTTCCCCTCCTCCGCTGCTCTTGCCCCTTCCCCTCCTCCACTGCTCCTGCCCCTTCCCCTCCTCCACTGCTCTTGCCCCTCCTCCACTGCTCTTGCCCCTCCTCCACTGCTCTTGCCCCTTCCCCTCCTCCACTGCTCTTGCCCCTTCCCCTCCTCCACTGCTCTTGCCCCTTCCACTGCTCTTGCCCCTCCTCCACTGCTCTTGCCCCTTCCCCTCCTCCACTGCTCTTGCCCCTCCTCCACTGCTCTTGCCCCTTCCCCTCCTCCACTGCTCTTACCCCTTCCACTGCTCTTGCCCCTCCTCCACTGCTCCTGCCCCTTCCCCTCCTCCGCTGCTCTTGCCCCTTCCCCTCCTCCACTGCCCCTTCCCCTCCTCCACTGCTCCTGCCCCTTCCCCTCCTCCACTGCTCCTGCCCCTTCCCCTCCTCCACTGCTCTTGCCCCTTTCCCTCCTCCACTGCTCTTACCCCTTCCACTGCTCTTGCCCCTCCTCCACTGCTCTTGCCCCTTCCCCTCCTCCACTGCTCTTACCCCTTCCACTGCTCTTGCCCCTTCCACTGCTCTTGCCCCTTCCCCTCCTCCGCTGCTCTTGCCCCTTCCCCTCCTCCACTGCTCCTGCCCCTTCCCCTCCTCCACTGCTCCTGCCCCTTCCCCTCCTCCACTGCTCTTGCCCCTCCTCCACTGCTCTTGCCCCTTCCCCTCCTCCACTGCTCTTGCCCCTTCCACTGCTCTTGCCCCTCCTCCACTGCTCTTGCCCCTTCCCCTCCTCCGCTGCTCTTACCCCTTCCCCTCCTCCCATCATGGCTGCCGCTCCCGTTTTCTTGCTGTCCTGACTGCTCTTCTCTCCGTCTCGCCCTCTTCTTGGCTCCGGTTGCCGCCGCTTGCTTTGACTTTCCTGTCTCTGTGAAGGAGAAAATGCGCAAAGAACGTGAGGAGGCTACGAGGCTCCTCGAGGAAGAGGCCAAGGTGAGGAAGTAGGACGTGCCCATAGCAGCCATCATGGGTTCAGCATTCACTAGTGTGCAGCCTCAGAGCTGGCCTCTCCTGCCAATGGCGTCTGCTCTGCTGCTTCTGGGTAGAGTTGTGTTCACACCTGGCCCCGCTCTATGTATCCGGCCATAGTCCTGCACCGTCCTCTCCTTCACTCCTCTCTGTTATTTTCAGGGCTTCACTGCAACGACGACCACTGCAACTACTGACCCCATCAGACTCGACTACAAGACCCTGGCGGCTCTCCCCAGCAGCGGCCTACCTAAAGGGAACAGGGTAAGTGGGCGGGTGTGACGCCGGGCACCTCACATCACTCCATGTGTCTGTGGGGACCCCGGGATACCGGCACATCCAGGATTCTCTTCTTACAACTCAGGACATGGGTGACTTGCTGTAGCGACACCTTGTGGTAGGAGCACCCTATTGCTCAATACTGAGTGTGCAAGAAACAGGGTGACCCAGAGGTCCCCCTCAGATTGTGACTGGTGCGGGGATGTCGTGCTGGCCCGGGGTTTGTACTGGGGCAGGGGCTGGAGTCGGGGGTTGTGCAGCGGGTTGTACTGGGGCAGAGGCTGGTGCTGGGTGGGCTCCACTTGCTGTGAGTTTGGGCTCCTCTGCCCTTGGCCGTGATGTCGCCCTGCGGTGGGTGGGGGATGGGTGTGGAATGTGGTGGTTTTGAGGGAATTTGTCATTCCTGGTGTCATGATCTATTCCTGCCTGTGTCCTGGCTCACAGCTGCCATTCCAGACCCTCTGACTGCAGAGCCCCCTCCCACCTCCTCCTCCCTCCTCCTCCTCCACTATTTTGGGACGCTCCTCTTCCCAGTTCCCTCCTGGTAATGTAGTGTGAGGAGTGAGGGGGACAGATCGGACCTCGGAGCTGTGAGTACCTGACTGAGCCCCCTGTCCCCACCTCCCCTAATGTCCCCCTGTCTGTATGGTGTCTGTAACTTGGGCCGGGGTCTGAGCTAGTTGTCAGGGTCAGTCCAATGAATTATTCCACATGCACAGTATAGACAGGGCTCGCTACTGCTCCCTGTTATCAGTCCTGTCAGGAGAGGAGAGGCCGACTGTAGGACAGGAGAATACAATCTATTACTATCTGTTATCAGCCATGTCAGGAGAGGCCGACTGTAGGACAGGAGAATACAATCTATTACTATCTGTTATCAGCCATGTCAGGAGAGGAGAGGCCGACTGTAGGACAGGAGAATACAATCTATTACTATCTGTTATCAGCCATGTCAGGAGAGGAGAGGCCGACTGTAGGACAGGGGAATACAATCTATTACTATCTGTTATCAGCCATGTCAGGAGAGGCCGACTGTAGGACAGGGGAATACAATCTATTACTATCTGTTATCAGCCATGTCAGGAGAGGAGAGGCCGATTGTAGGACAGGGGAATACAATCTATTACTATCTGTTATCAGCCATGTCAGGAGAGGCCGACTGTAGGACAGGGGAATACAATCTATTACTATCTGTTATCAGCCATGTCAGGAGAGGCCGACTGTAGGACAGGGGAATACAATCTATTACTATCTGTTATCAGCCATGTCAGGAGAGGCCGACTGTAGGACAGGAGAATACAATCTATTACTATCTGTTATCAGCCATGTCAGGAGAGGAGAGGCCGACTGTAGGACACGGGAATACAATCTATTACTATCTGTTATCAGCCATGTCAGGAGAGGCCGACTGTAGGACAGGAGAATACAATCTATTACTATCTGTTATCAGCCATGTCAGGAGGGGAGAGGCCGACTGTAGGACAGGAGAATACAATCTATTACTATCTGTTATCAGCCATGTCAGGAGAGGCCGACTGTAGGACAGGGGAATACAATCTATTACTATCTGTTATCAGCCATGTCAGGAGAGGCCGACTGTAGGACAGGAGAATACAATCTATTACTATCTGTTATCAGCCATGTCAGGAGAGGAGAGGCCGACTGTAGGACACGGGAATACAATCTATTACTATCTGTTATCAGCCATGTCAGGAGAGGCCGACTGTAGGACAGGAGAATACAATCTATTACTATCTGTTATCAGCCATGTCAGGAGGGGAGAGGCCGACTGTAGGACAGGAGAATACAATCTATTACTATCTGTTATCAGCCATGTCAGGAGAGGAGAGGCCGACTGTAGGACAGGGGAATACAATCTATTACTATCTGTTATCAGCCATGTCAGGAGAGGCCGACTGTAGGACAGGGGAATACAATCTATTACTATCTGTTATCAGCCATGTCAGGAGAAGAGAGGCCGACTGTAGGACAGGAGAATACAATCTATTACTATCTGTTATCAGCCATGTCAGGAGAGGCCGACTGTAGGACAGGGGAATACAATCTATTACTACCTGTTATCAGCCATGTCAGGAGAGGAGAGGCCGACTGTAGGACAGGGGAATGCAATCTATTACTATCTGTTATCAGCCATGTCAGGAGAGGCCGACTGTAGGACAGGGGAATACAATCTATTACTACCTGTTATCAGCCATGTCAGGAGAGGAGAGGCCGACTGTAGGACAGGGGAATGCAATCTATTACTATCTGTTATCGGCCATGTCAGGAGAGACCGACTGTAGGACAGGGGAATACAATCTATTACTATCTGTTATCAGCCATGTCAGGAGAGGAGAGGCCGACTGTAGGACAGGAGAATACAATCTATTACTATCTGTTATCAGCCATGTCAGGAGAGGAGAGGCCGACTGTAGGACACGGGAATACAATCTATTACTATCTGTTATCAGCCATGTCAGGAGAGGCCGACTGTAGGACAGGGGAATACAATCTATTACTATCTGTTATCAGCCATGTCAGGAGAAGAGAGGCCGACTGTAGGACAGGAGAATACAATCTATTACTATCTGTTATCAGCCATGTCAGGAGAGGCCGACTGTAGGACAGGGGAATACAATCTATTACTATCTGTTATCAGCCATGTCAGGAGAGGAGAGGCCGACTGTAGGACAGGAGAATACAATCTATTACTATCTGTTATCAGCCATGTTAGGAGAGTCTAATTCTCCTGGAATCCTCCTGTTGCCCTCACTGGGGTCCTCCATGCCTCATGCCCCGGTGATTCTCCTGAGCTGTATTACGTTTATCACTGGTCTTGTGTCTTTTTGGGGGACATGCCGGTGACCCCCTTTCTTTACTGGAGTGTAATGTAGATCGGGGATAGTTTTGGGGCTCTGTGTTCTGATGCAGGTCATTTTAGGGCATTTGGGAAAGCTGGATGTGCGCTCATAGGAGTTGTGACCGCTTAGGACATGCCATGTTGTTTCCACATAGGATTGTGCAGTGTTAGTCTGTGATATTGGATCATTTATGGTATCGCCTCCTCCGCTGTGTGAGCAGGACTAGGTGTGAATGTGTCGTCATCTTGGAGAGTAAGGTTCCCTTTACTGACACCAGAGATCTTGTAGATGGTTATCGTACTGGATCTGCTCTCTGGGCGAGGGTGCGGCGGATGCCATCTTGATTTCTCTAGGTTTGGTAGTGCACTGTCCACCTCATGTCACCATTGTTTTCTTGTCCTCCATCTTGTCTCGTACCCCCCTCCTCCTTATCTCTCCTTTTTTTACCCTCTTCCCCCTCTGTTGATCTTGCAGCTCCCCTTGGCAATGGACACCTCCTGCCCTCCTGCCCCTGTCCCTGTGGCCCTTGTCCACCCTGTACCTACAGTCATAGCTAATGGCCCCTCCTGCCTTCCTGCCCCTCCGGTTACACCTCCACCTGCCCCACCTATTGCACCAGGTGAGGCACTTCCCCCCTCCAGTGAGACGGATGCGCAGGAGGTTCTTGTGGACTGCCAGTCCATCCTTTTCAGTGAAAACCCCTTTGTGCTGGCGAACAAGAGGCGGCCGGGCTCCGGCGGTGTCCAATTAAGTGGCCCTCCCACGGGATATGGCAACTCGGGGGTCCTGAAGACCACTGTGTACTCCAAGAAGGCAAGCGGCACCGTGTGTGTTGTGTCCTGCACGTGTGTGGTGTTCCCACGTGTGAGCTTACATTGTGACATGGTCGCAGCGGCGGCGGACATGGAATCCGAAGTCTGTCTGCAGCATGAAGTGTCATTGGCAGTTGTTTGTGACAGTCGTGGTGGGCGCTGCTGTTTCTGTTCTCATGACCTGCGCCCCCCCTCACACATGACCTGCGCCCCCCACACACATGACCTGCGCCCCCCCCACACACATGACCTGCGCCCCCCCCACACACATGACCTGCGCCCCCCCCCACACATGACCTGCACCCCTCACATTTGACCTGCACCCCTCTTTTCTCACACGTGACCTGCACCCTGACGCTTCTGGCTGTATCAGACACCCCACACTCTGTGCACATATATGACATGTTGTCAGTCTTTATTTTGGGATGTGGGGGGGGGGGTACGATACTTTGGGGTGCTTGCTTAGGAGAGACTGATAATGTAGTAACCTGCTGCACCCAGATTCTGTAGGTCTGGGGTGTTATGGGGGGGGGGGGGGCTGTGAGTGGTGTTGGGGTGTCATCAGTGATATTGCCATCATTGCCCCCGCCCTCCAGGTTTGTATGTACCAATCTCTGGTCCGATGGCGCTGACCAACTGATGTCCCCCCCACCCTGCACCTGTATGAGTGGCAGTCCAGGCGCTGAGACCCCTCCCTAGGGCACTTGGGATACCTTGTAAGATAACTGAGTGATCTCTGGGTGGTCTCAGTGCCCGAACCCCTCTGTACGGTGGGGGTTGGTTGTACACACATGTACATATACAGCGCAGACTCTTGTGCTATGTATACAGATAAGGACGCCATATTTAGCCGGTGCTGCTCTTATCTCCTCACATTCCAGGGGCTGTCGGAGATCCTTTCCTTCGGTCTGAGCACCTGTCCGCGCCCCCTCCCCACCCCCGGCCTGACACTGGTCTCAGCTGTCACAGACTTATATTGTGCTGAAGACAGAGGTGTCAGCGCTGGGGGTTGGGGAGGGGATACTGACCATCACTCCTATCATCTGACAGCCTTGGAGGATCCTTCATCATCCCTGAGTGTGCAGTTCATGACGTTGTCTTGTTGTCATGTGACCGCGTCCAGATCATTGCTATCTTCAGTACATCAGCCCACCAGACTGCTGGGACCTGTAGTCCTTCTGGAGCTTTGTGTTCTTGTATGTGATGTCTCCACGTCTCTCTAGATATGAGAATCTTGTGCCATGTCTATGGCTGTGTAATGCTGACTCCAGCCTGCGGGGGCAGTATTGGCTGCGGGTGATGTCACCGCCGGGCGGTCGTGTGTCATATTGCATGCCTCGTTCTGTATATATGGCGGTCGCTTCTCACGTCTTCTGACCAGCGGTTTGTGGAATAGGCATGAAGTGTGAATAACTCTGCTGGGCCGTGTCGTCCTCCGAGCCGCGCTCCTTACAAGATTAGGTTTCCCCATCTGATATTTTGGTAACTTTTCCTTCTTTCTTTGCAGACACCGTCTGGGGACTTCACAACTGGAAGCAAAAGGGACGTCCCGTCTTCTCCTTCACCTTCAAGTGCGCAGCAGGTGAGCCCAGGGCGTGCCTTGTCTTACTGCTGTTACTGTAAGGAATCCTTACATATACTCTGTATCACCCCCTCCCCCTCTATACTCTGCATCAGCCCCCCAATCCCCCTTATACCCCTCCCTGTATACTCACCTGTCCTGCTGTTACTGTAAGGAATCCTTTCACATACTCTGTATCAGACCCCCCTCCATACTCTGTATCAGACCCCCCCTCTATACTCTGTATCAGATCCCCCTCCATACTCTGTATCAGACCCCCCTCTATACTCTGTATCAGACCCCCCCTCTATACTCTGTATCAGACCCCCCCTCTATACTCTGTATCAGACCCCCCCTCTATACTCTGTATCAGATCCCCCTCCATACTCTGTATCAGACCCCCCCTCTATACTCTGTATCAGACCCCCCCTCTATACTCTGTATCAGACCCCCCCTCTGTACTCTGTATCAGACCCCCCTCCATACTCTGTATCAGACCCCCCCTCCATACTCTGTATCAGACCCCCCCTCCATACTCTGTATCAGACCCCCCTCCGTACTCTGTATCAGACCCCCCTCCATACTCTGTATCAGACCCCCCCTCCATACTCTGTATCAGACCCCCCTCCGTACTCTGTATCAGACCCCCCTCCATACTCTGTATCAGACCCCCCTCCGTACTCTGTATCAGACCCCCCTCCATACTCTGTATCAGACCCCCCCTCTATACTCTGTATCAGACCCCCCCTCCGTACTCTGTATCAGACCCCCCCTCCGTACTCTGTATCAGACCCCCCTCCGTACTCTGTATCAGACCCCCCTCCATACTCTGTATCAGACCCCCCCTCCGTACTCTGTATCAGACCCCCCTCCGTACTCTGTATCAGACCCCCCTCCGTACTCTGTATCAGACCCCCCTCTATACTCTGTATCAGACCCCCCTCCGTACTCTGTATCAGACCCCCCCTCCGTACTCTGTATCAGACCCCCCCTCCGTACTCTGTATCAGACCCCCCCTCTATACTCTGTATCAGACCCCCCTCCATACTCTGTATCAGACCCCCCCTCTATACTCTGTATCAGACCCCCCTCCATACTCTGTATCAGACCCCCCCTCCATACTCTGTATCAGACCCCCCCTCCATACTCTGTATCAGACCCCCCTCTATACTCTGTATCAGACCCCCCCTCTATACTCTGTATCAGACCCCCCCCTCTATACTCTGTATCAGACCCCCCTCCATACTCTGTATCAGACCCCCCTCCGTACTCTGTATCAGACCCCCCTCTATACTCTGTATCAGACCCCCCTCCGTACTCTGTATCAGACCCCCCCTCTGTACTCTGTATCAGACCCCCCCTCCATACTCTGTATCAGACCCCCCTCTATACTCTGTATCAGACCCCCCTCCGTACTCTGTATCAGACCCCCCCTCTGTACTCTGTATCAGACCCCCCTCCGTACTCTGTATCAGACCCCCCTCTATACTCTGTATCAGACCCCCCCTCCATACTCTGTATCAGACCCCCCCTCCGAACTCTGTATCAGACCCCCCTCTATACTCTGTATCAGACCCCCCTCCGTACTCTGTATCAGACCCCCCCTCTGTACTCTGTATCAGACCCCCCCTCTGTACTCTGTATCAGACCCCCCTCCGTACTCTGTATCAGACCCCCCTCCGTACTCTGTATCAGACCCCCCTCCGTACTCTGTATCAGACCCCCCTCCGTACTCTGTATCAGACCCCCCTCTATACTCTGTATCAGACCCCCCTCCGTACTCTGTATCAGACCCCCCTCCGTACTCTGTATCAGACCCCCCCCTCTATACTCTGTATCAGACCCCCCTCCGTACTCTGTATCAGACCCCCCCTCTGTACTCTGTATCAGACCCCCCCTCTGTACTCTGTATCAGACCCCCCCTCTGTACTCTGTATCAGACCCCCCTCCGTACTCTGTATCAGACCCCCCTCCGTACTCTGTATCAGACCCCCCTCCGTACTCTGTATCAGACCCCCCCTCTATACTCTGTATCAGACCCCCCTCCGTACTCTGTATCAGACCCCCCTCCGTACTCTGTATCAGACCCCCCCTCCGTACTCTGTATCAGACCCCCCCTCCGTACTCTATCAGACCCCCCTCGGTATATGGCACTGTGCCTGGTGCAGAGGTTGCAGCACTTGCCCTAGGACCACAGCCCCTTTAATCATCTGATCAGTGGGGGTGCATTCCTGGAACGCCCCTTTAAATGCTGCTCTTTCTTTTATTTTTGAGACTGTCATGTAATTTATCTGATACTGTAAAGAATCCTTTCCGTTACTGATGATTGTGTTACTAGTGACGCCCCCTCTGGTTATATCCTGTCATGTCACCCTGCGGCCCGTCTGCTGTTACTGTAAGGAATCCTTCCCATTATTATTAGGCTGGTTACTAGTGACGCCCCCTCTGGTTATATCCTGTCATGTCACCCTGCGGCCCGTCTGCTGTTACTGTCAGGAATCCTTCCCACCCTGCCCTGTATATAGCTGTACCTTCTGTATATGACGTATACCTTTGCTCTTGTATGTCAGGCCGCCCCAGCTCGCGCCTGTCACCACGCTGGCAGGGAGACCCGATTTGTAAGTGACTGTACCCGCCGCCTTTGCTTTCTGCCTGACGCTGCCGTAACCTTCCTAGTGATGTCATGGAGGAGGCGGGGCTTATCTGCTGTGTCCTGCATGATCTATAACATGGATTAGAGGGGCCGGAGCGCCCCCTGTGGGCACCTTACCTTACTATCTACCCATGTACACTGGGCCAGGGTCTGGAGGGTTCACCTAATAAAGATAATCACTCCATCAGCAGTCCTGACCCCCGGACTAGTGACAGCTCAGTTTTAGGGTCAGGTAGGTGATCATAGGGGAGAGGGGACAGCTTAGTTTGGGGTCCGATTAGTGGCCATAGGGGACAGCTCAGTTTTAGGGTCAGGTTGGTGGCCATGGGGGACAGCACAGTTTGGGGTCCGATTAGTGGCCACAGGTGACAGCTCAGTTTTAGGGTCAGGTAGGTGGCCATAGGGGACAGCTCAGTTTTAGGGTCAGGTTGGTGGCCATAGGGGACAGCTCAGTTTTAGGGTCAGGTAGGTGGCCGTAGGGGACAGCTCAGTTTTAGGGTCAGGTAGGTGGCCGTAGGGGACAGCACAGTTTTAGGGTCAGGTAGGTGGCCGTAGGGGACAGCACAGTTTTAGGGTCAGGTAGGTGGCCGTAGGGGACAGCACAGTTTTAGGGTCAGGTAGGTGGCCGTAGGGGACAGCACAGTTTTAGGGTCAGGTAGGTGGCCGTAGGGGACAGCACAGTTTTAGGGTCAGGTAGGTGGCCGTAGGGGACAGCACAGTTTTAGGGTCCGGTAGGTGGCCGTAGGGGACAGCACAGTTTTAGGTATCTGGTAGGTGGCCGTAGGGGACAGCTCAGTTTGGGGTCAGGTAGGTGGCCATAGGGGACAGGTGACAGCTCAGTTTTAGGGTCAGGTAGGTGGCCGTAGGGGACAGCTCAGTTTTAGGGTCAGGTAGGTGGCCATAGGGGACAGCTCAGTTTTAGGGTCAGGTAGGTGGCCATAGGGGACAGCTCAGTTTTAGGGTCAGGTAGGTGGCCATAGGGGACAGCTCAGTTTTAGGGTCAGGTTGGTGGCCATAGGGGACAGCTCAGTTTTAGGGTCAGGTAGGTGGCCGTAGGGGACAGCTCAGTTTTAGGGTCAGGTAGGTGGCCGTAGGGGACAGCTCAGTTTTAGGGTCCGGTAGGTGGCCGTAGGGGACAGCACAGTTTTAGGTATCTGGTAGGTGGCCGTAGGGGACAGCTCAGTTTGGGGTCAGGTAGGTGGCCATAGGGGACAGGTGACAGCTCAGTTTTAGGGTCAGGTAGGTGGCCGTAGGGGACAGCTCAGTTTTAGGGTCAGGTAGGTGGCCATAGGGGACAGCTCAGTTTTAGGGTCAGGTAGGTGGCCATAGGGGACAGCTCAGTTTTAGGGTCAGGTTGGTGGCCATAGGGGACAGCTCAGTTTTAGGGTCAGGTAGGTGGCCGTAGGGGACAGCTCAGTTTTAGGGTCAGGTAGGTGGCCGTAGGGGACAGCTCAGTTTTAGGGTCAGGTTGGTGGCCATAGGGGACAGCTCAGTTTTAGGGTCAGGTTGGTGGCCATAGGGGACAGCTCAGTTTTAGGGTCAGGTAGGTGGCCGTAGGGGACAGCTCAGTTTTAGGGTCAGGTAGGTGGCCATAGGGGACAGCACAGTTTGGGGTTAGGTTGGTGGCCATAGGGGACAGCTCAGTTTTAGGGTCAGGTAGGTGGCCATAGGGGACAGCTCAGTTTTAGGGTCAGGTAGGTGGCCGTAGGGGACAGCACAGTTTTAGGTATCTGGTAGGTGGCCGTAGGGGACAGCACAGTTTTAGGGTCCGGTAGGTGGCCGTAGGGGACAGCTCAGTTTGGGGTTAGGTTGGTGGCCATAGGGGACACCTCAGTTTTAGGGTCAGGGTAGGTGGCCATAGGGTACA
The DNA here is from genome assembly GCF_031893055.1 of Leptodactylus fuscus. NCBI lineage: Eukaryota > Metazoa > Chordata > Amphibia > Anura > Leptodactylidae > Leptodactylus > Leptodactylus fuscus. The sequence goes on along the minus strand of NC_134268.1, from coordinate 762,370 downwards.
GGTGACAGCTCTGGCAGACCCCTGTAACACGTATGTAGCGGTGCATGATGCTCTTGATCACATGACTGGCCCCTCCTCCTGCGGTTACACATGTATGCTCGCTGCTCATACATGTCTGGAGTGTTGGCGGTGGCTTGTATCTATCTTGCGGATGGAGGGAGCAGTAGTGGCCTGTGTACTGTAGGGGGCGCTCTAGACCTTTATACTGAGCGGCTTCTTTTCTGTTTCAGGCGTCCATTAACTTTTTGAGCCAAAGTGACAGCCGACCGGTAAGTGAGGTCACCTGACCCGGCCGTGCCGTGTACACCGCTCTTGTGGAGTTTCCTTCCTCCCCTTATTACTCTGTGTCGCCCCCCGCAGACTACTCCCTCCTCCCCCAGTGATGGCCTCCACACGAGCACCCGGCAGGTGTATAAGACCTTCGCCGCCATCCCGTCTGTGTACCCCGAGCAGCAGGTACTTCCCCATTTACCGCCATAGCCTCGCATCATGTGACCGCGCCAAACTTTGTGACTCTAACATTAAACTTTTTTTCTTGTCTCCTTCAGGACCCTTCAAGTCCGAGGACCCCCGACCGTCCTTGTGTGACCCCCGAGGTGAGTGTCGGCAGGGTGGCCGGTGGGTTATGATGTTTGGGGCGTTGTTGTTGAGCCCATTTTTGTGTTTAGGGTCTGGACAGCCCGGAGCAGCGATCCTTCCGAGAAAGACAGAAGTACTTTGAAATGGACGTGAAACAGCAGCCAAGCGACCGCCCTCCGAAACGCGTGTCCCTGGTGGGGGAGGACGATCTACGGAAAATGAAGGAGGAGGAAGGTGGGTGATGGGCTGGCGTGACATGGCCGCAGCTCCCAAATCGTGACATCGGCGCGTCCCCCTCCTGCTGCTCCTCCTTATCGTCCTTCTTGTCCTTTTTCCTTCTCAGCCCGGAAGATCCAGATGAAGCGCGAGCAGCTGCTAAAGGAGGAGGAGGAAGGGGGTCACTCGGGCGACTCCAGCCGCCGGCCGCCGGCACCCAGCACCCCCACCAGCGTCTTCATTGAGGGTGTGGAATACAAGGTGGAGCGTGTGGATGGCGGGAGTCTGTCCTCCCTGACCGGGTGAGAATCTGCCTTTGGGGTAGTGGGTGGGTCTGGGGGTGTCAGGGGCTGCTGACATGGTCCGTGTATCGTGCAGGTTGTCCCCATCCGAATCTCAGAGAAATTCACTGGAGGACGCTTACCGGGCGGAGCAGAGACCGAACTCCATGTCTGGGTGAGACCATCGTGCCCTTGTTGCGGCTAGGTCTTCTGCCCCTAGTGGCCATGTGGCTCACAATCTCCCCTTCTCCCCATAGTCTGAGTCCTGTATACCCCGGCGGCACAGACGGCGCGGCTCCGGTGCGCACTGCCAAAGCAGAGAGACGTCTGCAGGAGCGGCTGAGGGTGCAGAGCCCGGAGCTGACGGAGGAGGAGATGCAGCTGTCACCGGCGGAGCGCAGAGCACTGCAGGCCGAGAAGAGAGCCATGTGGAGGGCTGCCAGGTACGAGCCAGGGAAGGAGTCAACATGGCCGCTGGACACTGGTATAAGGAAGTGGATATACCGCCACAATGGATGAGCTCAAGAGGCTGAAGATGTGGCTGATGGGGGTGCACGGAGGGGGAGGGGTTCCCTGTCCGATGTACACAACCTCCTGCCTCCCCTCGTGCTCTCATTGGAGTCTCTCCTCCTATCTTACCCCTCCCCTCTCTTCCCCCTCTCAGGGTATATGTGTGATGTTTGGGGTCTCTCCTCTCTTCTTCCCCCCTCTCAGGGTATATGTGTGATGTTTGGGGTCTCTCCTCTCTTCTTGCCCCCCTCCCTTCCCCCCTCTCAGGGTATATGTGTGATGTTTGGGGTCTCTCCTCTCTTCTTCCCCCCCTCCCTTCCCCCCTCTCAGGGTATATGTGTGATATTTGGGGTCTCTCTTCTCTTCTTCCCCCCCTCTCTTCCCCCTCTCAGGGTATATGTGTGATGTTTGGGGTCTCTCCTCTCTTCTTGCCCCCTCCCTTCCCCCCTCTCAGGGTATATGTGTGATATTTGGGGTCTCTCTTCTCTTCTTCCCCCCCTCTCTTCCCCCTCTCAGGGTATATGTGTGATATTTGGGGTCTCTCTTCTCTTCTTCCCCCCCTCTCTTCCCCCTCTCAGGGTATATGTGTGATGTTTGGGGTCTCTCCTCTCTTCCTGCCCCCTCCCATCCCCCCTCTCAGGGTATTTGTGTGATATTTGGGGTCTCTCCTCCTTATTCTGTCTCTTTCTCCTCTCTCGCCTCCTCTTTTCCCCCCCTCCCTTCCCCCCTCTCAGGGTATATGTGTGATGTTTGGGGTCTCTCCTCCCTTCCCCCCTCTCAGGGTATTTGTGTGATGTTTGGGGTCTCTCCTCTCTTCTTCTTGCCCCCCTCCCTTCCCCCCTCTCAGGGTATATGTGTGATATTTGGGGTCTCTCCTCTCTTCTTGCCCTCCTCCCTTCCCCCCTCTCAGGGTATATGTGTGATATTTGGGGTCTCTCCTCTCTTCTTGCCCCCCTCTCAGGGTATTTGTGTGATATTTGGGGTCTCTCCTCTCTTCTTGCCCCCCTCTCAGGGTATTTGTGTGATATTTGGGGTCTCTCCTCTCTTCTTGCCCCCCTCTCAGGGTATATTTGTGATATTTGGGGTCTCTCCTCCCTTCCCCCCTCTCAGGGTATTTGTGTGATGTTTGGGGTCTCTCTTCTTCTTGCCCCCCTCCCTTCCCCCCTCTCAGGGTATATGTGTGATATTTGGGGTCTCTCCTCTCTTCTTTTCTCCCCCTCCCTTCCCCCCTCTCAGGGTATTTGTGTGATGTTTGGGGTCTCTCTTCTTCTTGCCCTCCTCCCTTCCCCCCTCTCAGGGTATTTGTGTGATATTTGGGGTCTCTCCTCTCTTCTTTTCTCCCCCTCCCTTCCCCCCTCTCAGGGTATATGTGTGATGTTTGGGGTCTCTCCTCTTTTCTTCCCCCCTCTCAGGGTATATGTGTGATATTTGGGGGTCTCTCCTCTTTTCTTCCCCCCTCTCAGGGTATATGTGTGATATTTGGTGTCTCTCCTCTCTTCTTGCCCCCCTCCCTTCCCCCCTCTCAGGGTATTTGTGTGATATTTGGGGGTCTCCTCATTCTGTCTCTTTCTCTCTCCTCTCTCGCCTCCTCTTGCCCCCGGGGCAGTTCTCTGGAGGACAGTATTAGGCAGTATGAACAGTCTTTGGCCAAGAAGCTTTACCTGTCCCGGCAGCAGCGGCCGCGAACCCCTGAGGACGGCAGCAGGTGTGAGCTGAACCCCTCACTGTGCCCCGTGCCCGGCTTGTAGCATGTCCAGCGAAGGGGCAGCCGGGTCACAATGTCTGCACACGCCATGCATGTCACCGGGCGGCACACTGGCATGTACTAAGGCCCCACGTCTGTCTGTTGCAGTGTTTACCCCCCAGGGCTGGTTTTCATGTTTCGGACGCTCACCTGAGGCCAGTGCTGGGCTCATCCTGAATATTGTGCGTGCTCACCTGACATCCTGTAACATGCTTTTAAAGGGGCGCTACACCCACAACCAGTCTGTTATAAAGGCTTCATCCTCCTCCTCCCATATCACTGCATACAGTATGTAGTCTGCACTCGGATACTGAGCTCCCCCTAGTGGTGGCTGCAGGCAGCAGAATGTCTGTGCAGGGGGTTCGGAGCTTTGTGTTACTCCCATAGCACAGAATAGAGGGTGGACATTCACTGGAAGATCCCTTTAAGGAGCAGCAACGCCTCCTGGAGGAATGTTCTTGTTGGTGCATGAGTGAACACGTTGCATGGGGCCCATCCCTATATGTGTGTGTATATATGTATATACACCATCTGTATGTCCTGTTTTTCACCCACCCCCATCATTGTGGCGCCTTGATCTGTGGTTTAGTGATGACATCATCATTGTATTGTCCGCCCGCTATATGACAGGCGAGGAGTGGGGTCCGGCGGATTGTCCCACCTCATGTTACTCCACCCGCGCACCTTCCAGGCCATGGCTCCGTCTCTGTTTGGGTGGGGGGCTGCAGGGTCCTCTCTCGCTCTGCCCGCTCACCTGCCTCCATGTTGTAGGATGAAGTCTCTGGAGCAGGACGCTCTGAAGGCGCAGGTCGTCATCGCTCGCTCCAAGGAAGGAAGGAAACGCAGCACATTGGAGCAGCTGGCAGAGTCCCCGTCCCCCGCTCCCACCCCATCACCCACCCCACTGGAGGGTAAGTACCTGTCATGTCAGGGGGAGGGGGGTATAGAGATGATGACATGTACACGTGTGTCACCTCCATGTATACGTCTGTCCACAGATTACAGCCCCCGACTCCTAACGTCTCCTGGAAGATTGGTGAGTGACTCCCATCATCTGCTGTGCATGACCTGGCACCGGAACCCCCCACCCAATACTTGTGGGACCCCCCTGACTGTCACCATCTCTGCACTGACCCCTGTACCCATGTACTGTCTATACTAACCCCCCCCCCCTTGTACTGTCTATATCTAGACCCCCCCCCATGTACTGTCTATATCTAGACCCCCCCCCATGTACTGTCTATATCTAGACCCCCCCCCCATGTACTGTCTATATCTAGACCCCCCCATGTACTGTCTATACTAACCCCCCCCCTTGTACTGTCTATATCTAGACCCCCCCCATGTACTGTCTATATCTAGACCCCCCCCCATGTACTGTCTATATCTAGACCCCCCCCATGTACTGTCTATATCTAGACCCCCCCCATGTACTGTCTATATCTAGACCCCCCCCATGTACTGTCTATATCTAGACCCCCCCATGTACTGTCTATATCTAGACCCCCCCCATGTACTGTCTATATCTAGACCCCCCCATGTACTGTCTATATCTAGACCCCCCCATGTACTGTCTATATCTAGACCCCCCCCCCATGTACTGTCTATACTAAGAACCCCCCCCATGTACTGTCTATATCTAGACCCCCCCCCATGTACTGTCTATATCTAGACCCCCCCCCCATGTACTGTCTATAACTAGACCCCCCCCATGTACTGTCTATATCTAGACCCCCCCCCCATGTACTGTCTATATCTAGACCCCCCCCATGTACTGTCTATATCTAGACCCCCCCCCATGCACTGTCTATATCTAGACCCCCCCCATGTACTGTCTATATCTAGACCCCCCCCATGTACTGTCTATATCTAGACCCCCCCATGTACTGTCTATATCTAGACCCCCCCATGTACTGTCTATATCTAGACCCCCCCATGTACTGTCTATATCTAGACCCCCCCATGTACTGTCTATATCTAGACCCCCCCATGTACTGTCTATATCTAGACTCCCCCATGTACTGTCTATATCTAGACCCCCCCATGTACTGTCTATATCTAGACCCCCCCCCATGTACTGTCTATATCTAGATCCCCCCCATGTACTGTCTATATCTAGACCCCCCCCATGTACTGTCTATATCTAGATCCCCCCCATGTACTGTCTATATCTAGACCCCCCCATGTACTGTCTATATCTAGACCCCCCCATGTACTGTCTATATCTAGACCCCCCCCATGTACTGTCTATATCTAGACCCCCCCATGTACTGTCTATATCTAGACCCCCCCATGTACTGTCTATATCTAGACCCCCCCATGTACTGTCTATATCTAGACCCCCCCATGTACTGTCTATACTAACCCCCCCCCCATGTACTGTCTATATCTAGACCCCCCCCATGTACTGTCTATATCTAGACCCCCCCCATGTACTGTCTATATCTAGACCCCCCCATGTACTGTCTATATCTAGACCCCCCCCCATGTACTGTCTATATCTAGACCCCCCCATGTACTGTCTATATCTAGACCCCCCCATGTACTGTCTATATCTAGACCCCCCCATGTACTGTCTATATCTAGATCCCCCCCATGTACTGTCTATATCTAGACCCCCCCCTTGTACTGTCTATATCTAGACCCCCCCATGTACTGTCTATATCTAGACCCCCCCCATGTACTGTCTATATCTAGACCCCCCCATGTACTGTCTATATCTAGACCCCCCCATGTACTGTCTATATCTAGACCCCCCCATGTACTGTCTATATCTAGACCCCCCCATGTACTGTCTATACTAACCCCCCCCCCATGTACTGTCTATATCTAGACCCCCCCATGTACTGTCTATATCTAGACCCCCCCCCATGTACTGTCTATATCTAGACCCCCCCCATGTACTGTCTATATCTAGATCCCCCCCATGTACTGTCTATATCTAGACCCCCCCCATGTACTGTCTATATCTAGACCCCCCCCCATGTACTGTCTATATCTAGACCCCCCCATGTACTGTCTATATCTAGACCCCCCCATGTACTGTCTATATCTAGACCCCCCCCATGTACTGTCTATATCTAGACCCCCCCCCCATGTACTGTCTATATCTAGATCCCCCCCATGTACTGTCTATATCTAGACCCCCCCCCCATGTACTGTCTATATCTAGACCCCCCCCATGTACTGTCTATATCTAGATCCCCCCCATGTACTGTCTATATCTAGACCCCCCCCATGTACTGTCTATATCTAGACCCCCCCCCATGTACTGTCTATATCTAGACCCCCCCATGTACTGTCTATATCTAGACCCCCCCATGTACTGTCTATATCTAGACCCCCCCCATGTACTGTCTATATCTAGACCCCCCCATGTACTGTCTATATCTAGACCCCCCCCATGTACTGTCTATATCTAGACCCCCCCCATGTACTGTCTATATCTAGACCCCCCCATGTACTGTCTATATCTAGACCCCCCCATGTACTGTCTATATAAGAACCCCCCCATGTACTGTCTATATCTAGACCCCCCCCATGTACTGTCTATATCTAGACCCCCCCCCATGTACTGTCTATATCTAGACCCCCCCATGTACTGTCTATATCTAGACCCCCCCATGTACTGTCTATATCTAGACCCCCCCATGTACTGTCTATATCTAGACCCCCCCCCATGTACTGTCTATATCTAGACCCCCCCATGTACTGTCTATATCTAGACCCCCCCATGTACTGTCTATATCTAGACCCCCCCCCATGTACTGTCTATATCTAGACCCCCCCATATACTGTCTATATCTAGATCCCCCCCATGTACTGTCTATATCTAGACCCCCCCCATGTACTGTCTATATCTAGACCCCCCCATATACTATCTATAATGAGACCCCCCTTCCCCCTACCTATGTATGTCTGTGCCTCCATCCCCCTCCCTCCCTGGGCTGCGCAGACATTCACCGGTGGTCTTCCCGTGCTGTGGTTGTGCGGACACATCGCCCCATCACCCCCCGCACTGCACAGCTTATCTTATATTTGTGATTGTTGCATGCACAGGCGTCAGCCCCTCCCCCACCCCATCCACCAGACATTTGAGGGATTTGAGATTTTTGTTAGGCAGGTTTGTGAATATGACCCGTCATCTGCCCCACTCTGATCACATGCCGCTCTTTGCTCCTCCCCTTTGTCTGATTCCTGTCTTGCTCTTCTATCCCTCCCCATTTTTGCCCTTGCCTTGCTCTTCTTCCTCTGCCTCCTCCCTCCTGTTTACCCCTGCCTTGCTCCCCCCCCCAATATTTGCCCCTGCTCCTCTCCTCCCCCCGTTTACTCCTGCTCGTCCTGCCCCGCCGTGGCGCTCTCTTACCGCTTGCTCTGCCTTCCAGTCTCTCTCAGACAAGAAGTTTGACTACAGAGAGTTCGCTGCTATCCCGTCTTCCAAACCCGTGTATGAGATCCAGGTACCGTGTTGCATGCTCGCGCAGGATTGGAGCAGATCCGCACCTCTCCTGGTGATCGGGCCGGCACTGGGGGCTGTGGTGATGGATGCTGGGAGTTGTGCTGGTGTCCTGGTTTGGTCATGTGTGAGGCGGGGGATGGGCTGTATTGTCTAGGGTCCCGCCCCCTGATGACATCACACATGAAGGCCAGGACACATTCTGTACTTATCTGGTCCTGTCTCTTACTCTAGTAACATCCAGAGCTGCATTCACAGGACGACGTCTCTCTGCTGCCGCCTGCTGGTGGGGCTCAGGTCGCAGCACAACTGTGAATGCAGCTTTGGATGTGAGTGGAGAACGTAAGATGGAGCTCAGGACAAGTAATGCAGAAGTCTTGTCTAGTCTTTGGGTGAGGTCACCTGTGTATATTGGTTGCTGGGCCCTCAGTGGCCCCTCGTGCCGTTCTCCGTGTGCCCTGCCCTTGGCTGCTGCTTGAGGTGTCTTTATATGAAGTGGCTGCATGTACTGACCTGTATCTGCTCTCACTGACCTGTATCTGCTCTCCAGTCCCCAGATCCAGCGTCCAAGTGCACAGAAGATGGCCGAACTTCAGGTAAGTGTACAAAGACCACAAGAAGACTATATACATGTGAGAGAGACTGTATACCCTGCTGTATACATGTGAGAGACTGTATCCCCTGCTGTATACATGTGAGAGAGACTGTATCCCCTGCTGTATACATGTGAGAGAGACTGTATCCCCCGCTGTATACATGAGAGAGACTGTATCCCCCGCTGTATACATGTGAGAGAGACTGTATACCCTGCTGTATACATGTGAGAGAGACTGTATCCCCCGCTGTATACATGTGAGAGAGACTGTATACCCTGCTGTATACATGTGAGAGAGACTGTATACCCTGCTGTATACAGTGCCTACAAGTAGTATTCAACCCCCTGCAGATTTAGCAGGTTTGATAAGATGCAAATAAGTTAGAGCCTTCAAACAAGAGCAGGATTTAGTAACAGATACATAAATCTTACAAACCAAAAAGTTCTGTTGCTCCGTTAAATTTTAATAAATGTTAAACATAAAAGTGTGGGTCAATTATTATTCAACCCCTCGGTGTAATATTTTGTGGAATAACCCTTGTTTGCAATTCCAGCTAATAATCGTCTTTTATAAGAGCTGATCAGGCCGGCACAGGTCTCTGGAGTTATCTTGGCCCACTCCTCCATGCAGATCTTCTCCAAGTTATCTCGGTTCTTTGGGTGTCTCATGTGGACTTTAATCTTGAGCTCCTTCCACAAGTTTTCAATTGGGTTACGGTCAGGAGACTGACTAGGCCACTGCAACACCTTGATTTTTTCCCTCTTGAACCAGGCCTTGGTTTTCTTGGCTGTGTGCTTTGGGTCGTTGTCTTGTTGGAAGATGAAATGACGACCCATCTTAAGATCCTTGATGTAGGAGCAGAGGTTCTTGGCCAAAATCTCCAGGTAGGCCATGCTATCCATCTTCCCATGGATGCGGACCAGATGGCCAGGCCCCTTGGCTGAGAAGCAGCCCCACAGCATGATGCTGCCACCACCATGCTTGACTGTAGGGATGGTATTCTTGGGGTCGTATGCAGTGCCATCCAGTCTCCAAACGTCACGTGTGTGGTTGGCACCAAAGATCTCGATCTTGGTCTCATCAGACCAGAGAACCTTGAACCAGTCTGTCTCAGAGTCCTCCAAGTGATCATGAGCAAACTGTAGACGAGCCTTGACATGACGCTTTGAAAGTAAAGGTACCTTACGGGCTCGTCTGGAACGGAGACCATTGCGGTGGAGTACGTTACTTATGGTATTGACTGAAACCAATGTCCCCACTGCCATGAGATCTTCCCGGAGCTCCTTCCTTGTTGTCCTTGGGTTAGCCTTGACTCTTCGGACAAGCCTGGCCTCGGCACGGGAGGAAACTTTCAAAGGCTGTCCAGGCCGTGGAAGGCTAACAGTAGTTCCATAAGCCTTCCACTTCCGGATGATGCTCCCAACAGTGGAGACAGGTAGGCCCAACTCCTTGGAAAGGGTTTTGTACCCCTTGCCAGCCTTGTGACCCTCCACCATCTTGTCTCTGATGGCCTTGGAATGCTCCTTTGTCTTTCCCATGTTGACCATGTATGAGTGCTGTTCACAAGTTTGGGGAGGGTCTTAAATAGTCAGAAAAGGCTGGAAAAAGAGAGAATTAATCCAAACATGTGAAGCTCATTGTTCTTTGTGCCTGAACTACTTCTTAATACTTTAGGAGAACCAAACAGAATTCTGGTGGTTTGAGGGGTTGAATAATAAATGACCCTCTGAAGAAACTTTTCACAATTAAAAAAAAAATTAAACAAAGAAATAACATTCAGCTGCAGAGCATTTCACACTTCCAGGCTGATCTACAGTCCAAATGTCACAATGCCAAGTTACTTCAGAATGTGTAAACCTGCTAAATCTGCAGGGGGGTGAATACTACTTGTAGGCACTGTATATGTGAGAGAGACTGTATCCCCCGCTGATAATATGTGACATGGAGGAGAGACTGTATCCCCCGCTGTATACATGAGAGAGACTGTATCCCCCGCTGTATACATGAGAGAGACTGTATCCCCTGCTGTATACATGTGAGAGACTGTATCCCCTGCTGTATACATGTGAGAGACTGTATCCCCCGCTGTATACATGAGAGAGACTGTATCCCCCGCTGTATACATGAGAGAGACTGTATCCCCCGCTGTATACATGTGAGAGAGACTGTATACCCTGCTGTATACATGAGAGAGACTGTATCCCCCGCTGTATACATGAGAGAGAGACTGTATCCCCCGCTGTATACATGTGAGAGAGACTGTATACCCTGCTGTATACATATGAGAGAGACTGTATCCCCTGCTGTATACATGAGAGAGACTGTATCCCCTGCTGTATACATATGAGAGAGACTGTATCCCCCGCTGTATACATGAGAGACTGTATCCCCTGCTGTATACATGTGAGAGACTGTATCCCCTGCTGTATACATATGAGAGAGACTGTATCCCCTGCTGTATACATGAGAGAGACTGTATCCCCTGCTGTATACATGTGAGAGAGACTGTATCCCCTGCTGTATACATGTGAGAGAGACTGTATACATAGGAGAGAGACTGTATCCCCTGCTGTATACATGAGAGAGACTGTATCCCCCGCTGTATACATGAGAGACTGTATCCCCCGCTGTATACATGAGAGAGAGACTGTATCCCCCGCTGTATACATGAGAGAGACTGTATCCCCCGCTGTATACATGAGAGAGACTGTATCCCCCGCTGTATACATGAGAGAGACTGTATCCCCTGCTGTATACATGTGAGAGACTGTATCCCCCGCTGTATACATGTGAGAGAGACTGTATGCCCCGCTGTATACATGTGAGAGAGACTGTATCCCCCGCTGTATACATGAGACTGTATCCCCCGCTGTATACATGTGAGACTGTATCCCCCGCTGTATACATGTGAGAGACTGTATCCCCCGCTGTGTACATGTGAGACTGTATCCCCTGCTGTATACATGTGAGAGAGACTTTATACACTGCTGTATACATGTGAGAGAGACTGTATCCCCCGCTGTATACATGAGAGAGACTGTATCCCCCGCTGTGTACATGTGAGAGAGACTGTATCCCCCGCTGTATACATGTGAGAGAGACTGTATACATAGGAGAGAGACTTTATACACTGCTGTATACATGTGAGAGAGACTGTATCCCCCGCTGTATACATGTGAGAGAGACTGTATCCCCCGCTGTATACATGAGAGACTGTATCCCCCGCTGTATACATGAGACTGTATCCCCCGCTGTATACATGTGAGAGAGACTGTATCCCCCGCTGTATACATGTGAGAGAGACTGTATCCCCCGCTGTATACATGTGAGAGAGACTGTATCCCCCGCTGTATACATGTGAGAGAGACTGTATCCCCCGCTGTATACATGTGAGAGAGACTGTATCCCCCGCTGTATACATATGAGAGAGACTGTATCCCCCGCTGTATACATATGAGAGAGACTGTATCCCCTGCTGTATACATATGAGAGAGACTGTATCCCCTGCTGTATACATATGAGAGAGACTGTATCCCCTGCTGTATACATGAGAGAGACTGTATCCCCTGCTGTATACATATGAGAGAGACTGTATCCCCCGCTGTATACATGAGAGACTGTATCCCCTGCTGTATACATGTGAGAGAGACTGTATCCCCTGCTGTATACATGTGAGAGAGACTGTATACATAGGAGAGAGACTGTATCCCCTGCTGTATACATGAGAGAGACTGTATCCCCCGCTGTATACATGAGAGACTGTATCCCCCGCTGTATACATGAGAGAGAGACTGTATCCCCCGCTGTATACATGAGAGAGACTGTATCCCCCGCTGTATACATGAGAGAGACTGTATCCCCTGCTGTATACATGTGAGAGACTGTATCCCCCGCTGTATACATGTGAGAGAGACTGTATGCCCCGCTGTATACATGTGAGAGAGACTGTATGCCCCGCTGTATACATGTGAGAGAGACTGTATCCCCCGCTGTATACATGAGACTGTATCCCCCGCTGTATACATGTGAGACTGTATCCCCCGCTGTATACATGTGAGAGACTGTATCCCCCGCTGTGTACATGTGAGACTGTATCCCCTGCTGTATACATGTGAGAGAGACTTTATACACTGCTGTATACATGTGAGAGAGACTGTATCCCCCGCTGTATACATGAGAGAGACTGTATCCCCCGCTGTATACATGTGAGAGAGACTGTATCCCCCGCTGTATACATGTGAGAGAGACTGTATACATAGGAGAGAGACTTTATACACTGCTGTATACATGTGAGAGAGACTGTATCCCCCGCTGTATACATGAGAGAGACTGTATCCCCCGCTGTATACATGTGAGAGAGACTGTATCCCCCGCTGTATACATGAGAGACTGTATCCCCCGCTGTATACATGAGACTGTATCCCCCGCTGTATACATGTGAGAGAGACTGTATCCCCTGCTGTATACATGTGAGAGAGACTGTATCCCCCGCTGTATACATGTGAGAGAGACTGTATCCCCCGCTGTATACATGTGAGAGAGACTGTATCCCCCGCTGTATACATGTGAGAGAGACTGTATCCCCCGCTGTATACATGTGAGAGAGACTGTATCCCCCGCTGTATACATGTGAGAGAGACTGTATCCCCCGCTGTATACATGTGAGAGAGACTGTATCCCCCGCTGTATACATGTGAGAGAGACTGTATCCCCCGCTGTATACATGAGAGACTGTATCCCCCGCTGTATACATGAGACTGTATCCCCCGCTGTATACATGTGAGAGAGACTGTATCCCCCGCTGTATACATGTGAGAGAGACTGTATCCCCCGCTGTATACATGTGAGAGAGACTGTATCCCCCGCTGTATACATGTGAGAGAGACTGTATCCCCCGCTGTATACCTGGCGATGACATGTGGGGCTATGGGGTGATATGTGTGGCGGCTGTGGTGGTCTCTCCCCTCCCCCTCCTCTGTATCTGATGGGTTTGGGGGTCTTCATTCGTTTCTGACTCTCCTTTTGCTCTGTGACAGCCTGAGCCGCCTCTTCTGTCCCTTCCACTTCCCGGCCGCACAGCATTCTGGGTAGGGTTTAGTGTGAGCTGTTTTTTGCATGGTGTGAACTAACCTCTACCGCTGCGGCAGTCGTCTGGTGCAGATCCCGAGGTCTCCATACATAACCTGCTGCCCCCAGCCCACTGAGGACCTTGGGGGACAGCCTGCGGTGACATCCCTGAGTGTGGGGGGGGGGGTTGGCTGTGCCTCATAGACTGAACCTAAAACACGGGCCCCTCCCCCCTACACTGGCCCCTCCCCCCTGCACTGGCCCCTCCCCTCTCTGTAGCCATTCCCGCTCCCCGATTTACGCTTCCTCTCTCGTTGGCAGTGCCGTGTAGCTTGGAGGAAGCGGAAGACCGGCCGAAAGAGGAAGACCTGGAGGAGGAGCACGAAGACCCCAACCCCATCCCAGCCCCCAACACATCAGCACTGGAGGAGATGGCCAATTACAGCAACAAGCGGAAGCTGCGGCACACCCGGCGGAGCCTCGAGACCGCCGTCCCCACTTAGACGGCGGCCCCCCCACTCAGCCAGCACTGTGAACACTCACTCTATACACAGACTGCACGTGCGGGGGTAGCCGGAGACTCGGCCCCCCGCCCCGCTCTGTGCTGAGCCAAACCAGCGTGGATTGCTTCAATCAGACACTGTGAGACCAGCCGCTCACCCCCCGCTGATTATTTTGGGGTTCTCGCCCCATTCTCCCCGCTCGGTGAAGGGACGCGTTCAGATTAGAGCTTCTGGTGCAGCGTTTACTCGCTTTTTGCTCTGTTTTTTGGTGGCAGTTTCACAATGTCCGCACGGCGAACATACGACCACAAGTAACGGCCGGCCGCCTGCTATCAGACAGCCAACCAGCAGCTCCCAGTACCCTCAGGGCCTCACATGGGGGCGCTCTCTGCCGCCTTAGTGACTTTTCTCAATGGGGTTTCAGTTAGTTGACCCAAAAAATAAAACACAAAAAACTTGGGGTGGGGGGAGGGGTGTGGATTGTAGTAACAGAAGTTGTATCTTTTAGTTTGTATATAACCTGCTTCTGACAGTGGTGAGGTGGGGGGGCCACGAGGGCGTTACCTGGTGGGGGGGCCACGGGGGCGTTACCTGGTGGGGGGGCCACAGGGGCGTTACCTGGTGGGGGACCGCAGGGGCGTTACCTGGTGGGGGGGCCGCGGGGGCGTTACCTGGTGGGGGGGCCGCGGGGGCGTTACCTGGTGGGGGGGCCACGGGGGCGTTACCTGGGGGGGGCCACAGGGGCGTTACCTGGTGGGGGAGGGGCACATGCAATTACTTGGTGATGGCTCAGTGATATGGTGGGGGTCTCAGTGGGATCACCATGCAGCAGTGTAGGGTCTCCTCTGCCCCCTGGGGGTCTCAGTGGGATCACCATGCAGCAGTGTAGGGTCTCCTCTGCCCCCTGGGGGTCCCAGTCTTTTAGAGGGGTGTTTTTAGGGTAACTTTTTGCTTTCCTCATGTAGCCTGTTTTTACCCCCCGTGTGGTGACACTACTTGTACCTGATTTTAGAGCCTCTCGTAGCGTAGACGAGTCTTCCAAGGTTTTCTTTTTTTTTTTAACATTTTTTTTGGAATAGTTTCCCCAGGCCCAAGATGGAGGCGGCAGCGAAGTGACCGAAGCGACTTTTATTTGTGTGCGGTGTGAATGAGTGGTGTGTCTGAGTGCGGATGGCAGAAGGGTTGGAGTGCCCGCCTGGGGGTGTATAGTCGGTGCGCCCGCCTGGGGGGTGTATAGTCGGTGTGCCCGCCTGGAGGTGTATAGTCGGTGTGCCCGCCTGGGGGTGTATAGTCGGTGTGCCCGCCTGGGGGTGTATAGTCGGTGTGCCCGCCTGGGGGTGTATAGTCGGTGTGCCCGCCTGGGGGTGTATAGTCGGTGTGCCCGCCTGGGGGTGTATAGTCGGTGTGCCCGCCTGGGGGTGTATAGTCGGTGTGCCCGCCTGGGGGGTGTATAGTCGGGGTGCCCGCCTGGGGGGTGTATAGTCGGTGTGCCCGCCTGGGGGGTGTATAGTCGGTGTGCCCGCCTGGGGGGGTGTATAGTCGGTGTGCCCGCCTGGGGGGTGTATAGTCGGTGTGCCCGCCTGGGGGGGTGTATAGTCGGTGTGCCCGCCTGGGGGATGTATAGTCGGTGTGCCCGCCTGGGGGGTGTATAGTCGGTGTGCCCGCCTGGGGGTGTATAGTCGGGGTGCCCGCCTGGGGGTGTATAGTCGGGGTGCCCGCCTGGGGGTGTATAGTCGGGGTGCCCGCCTGGGGGGTGTATAGTCGGTGTGCCCGCCTGGGGGGTGTATAGTCGGTGTGCCCGCCTGGGGGTGTATAGTCGGGGTGCCCGCCTGGGGGGGGTGTATATTTATGGGTGACTGAGTGTATTTATAGTGTGTGAGTGTGACCTGGGGCGACCTCACTGCCTTCCCATGGGGTATGGGGTTGGTGTTGCCCTGCTGCAGCAGACGGGTCTGGGTCACTTATTGCATCCTCAGACCGTGCCCACACTATGCCAGTATAGGGGGGCAATAAAGATCACGACCTAGTGCACTTCATGGACTCCCAAAACCAGGGGGCAGTGGCGATACCAACTCTTGATCCCCCTCCTAAACCTTAAAGGGTGTGCACATTTCTGCATCCAATGCTAATTCTGTGGGTCAGGTCCTATGCATCTCCATGGTCACAGACTACAGACAAGCCCTGTGTTGTCAGGTGCCGCAGTCCCCGGGAGGATCACGTGACTTTCAGGGTCTGACTACACAGGAGTTGGTTGTAGTCTGTAACCATGTCTGTGCCTAGACACCACAGTGCAGGTCTAATGGTCAGCTTGTCTCTTATTTTGCAGGAAGAGTTGCAAAAGTCTGCACACCCTTTTATAAAAATTCCAGTGTTTGGCCCCAGCTGTATAGGAATGTGTGTGTGTCTGAGCACCAGGGGGCGCCGCGGTGTGCGCGTCTGCTCAGGGCCTGGGATCACTGCCGAGATCTGGACCGCTCATCTGTGTTTTTAAGGGGAAATTTTTGTTTTTGGGCATAAAATTATAAATCATGGAAACTTGTAAAGTTTTTGGTTGGGGGCGGGGAGGGGGGTCGCCCTCGGCATCAGTGTCAGACTACAGCTCTCGCTGTGCACGAGCAGAACATGCTGGGAGTTGTAGTTCTGGCCCTGTTGTTGGATTAGGATGTAGCTTATACCCCTCCCCCACAATGGCTGGTTGCGACATCCTCCCACGATTCTCCGATTCCCTAATTTCCCGCCCCATACAGTATGGGGGGGGGGGGGG
This sequence comes from Leptodactylus fuscus, assembly GCF_031893055.1. Classification (NCBI taxonomy): domain Eukaryota; kingdom Metazoa; phylum Chordata; class Amphibia; order Anura; family Leptodactylidae; genus Leptodactylus; species Leptodactylus fuscus. Next base: position 745,654 of record NC_134268.1, on the reverse strand, counting down.
CGATCGGTTCAGTACATTGGAATCACAAAACTGACCAATCCGTTAAGATGACGTGTCCGGTGGCAGAGCCTGGAAACTTGGCAAATTGATGATGTCAGCGCAAAGGGTTAATACTTGGAGTACGACCTCGTACGGGAGAGTTCCCTCCGCCATCAGGACACGCAGGGTTAACTGATTAGGTCCTTCCTCTGTATTTGGGGGCCCTGTGGTTTGGGGCCACATCCAGTTACTGCAGAGAATAGGGAGCTGCGTTTATCGCCTGGTCATGTGACCTGAGGCTGAATCGGGAGGGAGGTGTGCGAGGCTCCGGCCTGCTCCTGAGATAAGTCAATGTAATGACCCCTTTCCCCCTCCCGCTGCCCTGGATCTAGATGAGGCCACATCTGTCCACCCCACCCCCCACTGCCGCTGACCTGCCCCTGCGTGGTGCCTTATTGCCGCCGTGGACCAGGCGTGTGAATGGCGATGGCGTCTGATGTGACTGACGTTGCTTCTCCCTGAGGGGTTTTCTACGAATTATTACTGAGCCTCTGGCGTATCGGGGCGAGGATTTTGGGTCTTTCTCCGCCTCTTCCTGGGCGCCGGGGGAGACTCTGAAGGCTGTAACTAGTGATATTTGTACAACCAAAGAACTTTATTTTGTGGCTCACAAACAATAAAGTTTACTTTACATTACACGAGTGGTCTGCGTCTCTGTGGGCAGCGTCTACTCCAGTCACATCCAGAGCTGTACTCACAATCCTGCTGTTACGCCATGTCATCTACTCCAGTCACATCCAGAGCTGCGCTCACAATCCTGCTGTTACGCCATGTCATCTACTCCAGTCACATCCAGAGCTGCGCTCACAATCCTGCTGTTACGTCTACTCCAGTCACATCCAGAGCTGCGCTCACAATCCTGCTGTTACGTCTACTCCAGTCACATCCAGAGCTGCGCTCACAATCCTGCTGTTACGCCATGTCATCTACTCCAGTCACATCCAGAGCTGCGCTCACAATCCTGCTGTTACGCCATGTCATCTACTCCAGTCACATCCAGAGCTGCGCTCACAATCCTGCTGTTACGTCTACTCCAGTCACATCCAGAGCTGCGCTCACAATCCTGCTGTTACGTCTACTCCAGTCACATCCAGAGCTGCGCTCACAATCCTGCTGTTACGCCATGTCATCTACTCCAGTCACATCCAGAGCTGCGCTCACAATCCTGCTGTTACGCCATGTCATCTACTCCAGTCACATCCAGAGCTGCGCTCACAATCCTGCTGTTACGTCTACTCCAGTCACATCCAGAGCTGCGCTCACAATCCTGCTGTTACGTCTACTCCAGTCACATCCAGAGCTGCGCTCACAATCCTGCTGTTACGCCATGTCATCTACTCCAGTCACATCCAGAGCTGCGCTCACAATCCTGCTGTTACGCCATGTCATCTACTCCAGTCACATCCAGAGCTGCGCTCACAATCCTGCTGTTACGTCTACTCCAGTCACATCCAGAGCTGCGCTCACAATCCTGCTGTTACGTCTACTCCAGTCACATCCAGAGCTGCGCTCACAATCCTGCTGTTACGCCATGTCATCTACTCCAGTCACATCCAGAGCTGCGCTCACAATCCTGCTGTTACGCCATGTCATCTACTCCAGTCACATCCAGAGCTGCGCTCACAATCCTGCTGTTACGTCTACTCCAGTCACATCCAGAGCTGCGCTCACAATCCTGCTGTTACGTCTACTCCAGTCACATCCAGAGCTGCGCTCACAATCCTGCTGTTACGCCATGTCATCTACTCCAGTCACATCCAGAGCTGCGCTCACAATCCTGCTGTTACGCCATGTCATCTACTCCAGTCACATCCAGAGCTGCGCTCACAATCCTGCTGTTACGTCTACTCCAGTCACATCCAGAGCTGCGCTCACAATCCTGCTGTTACGTCTACTCCAGTCACATCCAGAGCTGCGCTCACAATCCTGCTGTTACGCCATGTCATCTACTCCAGTCACATCCAGAGCTGCGCTCACAATCCTGCTGTTACGCCATGTCATCTACTCCAGTCACATCCAGAGCTGCGCTCACAATCCTGCTGTTACGTCTACTCCAGTCACATCCAGAGCTGCGCTCACAATCCTGCTGTTACGTCTACTCCAGTCACATCCAGAGCTGCGCTCACAATCCTGCTGTTACGCCATGTCATCTACTCCAGTCACATCCAGAGCTGCGCTCACAATCCTGCTGTTACGCCATGTCATCTACTCCAGTCACATCCAGAGCTGCGCTCACAATCCTGCTGTTACGTCTACTCCAGTCACATCCAGAGCTGCGCTCACAATCCTGCTGTTACGTCTACTCCAGTCACATCCAGAGCTGCGCTCACAATCCTGCTGTTACGCCATGTCATCTACTCCAGTCACATCCAGAGCTGCGCTCACAATCCTGCTGTTACGCCATGTCATCTACTCCAGTCACATCCAGAGCTGCGCTCACAATCCTGCTGTTACGTCTACTCCAGTCACATCCAGAGCTGCGCTCACAATCCTGCTGTTACGTCTACTCCAGTCACATCCAGAGCTGCGCTCACAATCCTGCTGTTACGCCATGTCATCTACTCCAGTCACATCCAGAGCTGCGCTCACAATCCTGCTGTTACGCCATGTCATCTACTCCAGTCACATCCAGAGCTGCGCTCACAATCCTGCTGTTACGTCTACTCCAGTCACATCCAGAGCTGCGCTCACAATCCTGCTGTTACGTCTACTCCAGTCACATCCAGAGCTGCGCTCACAATCCTGCTGTTACGCCATGTCATCTACTCCAGTCACATCCAGAGCTGCGTTCACAATCCTGCTGTTACGCCATGTCATCTACTCCAGTCACATCCAGAGCTGCGCTCACAATCCTGCTGTTACGCCATGTCATCTACTCCAGTCACATCCAGAGCTGCGCTCACAATTCTGCTGTTACGTCTACTCCAGTCACATCCAGAGCTGCGCTCACAATCCTGCTGTTACGTCTACTCCAGTCACATCCAGAGCTGCGCTCACAATCCTGCTGTTACGCCATGTCATCTTCTCCAGTCACATCCAGAGCTGCGCTCACAATCCTGCTGTTGCGCCATGTCATCTACTCCAGTCACATCCAGAGCTGCGCTCGCAATCCTGCTGTTACGCCATGTCATCTACTCCAGTCACATCCAGAGCTGCGCTCGCAATCCTGCTGTTACGCCATGTCATCTACTCCAGTCACATCCAGAGCTGCGCTCACAATCCTGCTGTTACGCCATGTCATCTACTCCAGTCACATCCAGAGCTGCGCTCACAATCCTGCTGTTACGCCATGTCATCTACTCCAGTCACATCCAGAGCTGCGCTCACAATCCTGCTGTTACGCCATGTCATCTACTCCAGTCACATCCAGAGCTGCGCTCACAATCCTGCTGTTACGTCTACTCCAGTCACATCCAGAGCTGCGCTCACAATCCTGCTGTTACGTCTACTCCAGTCACATCCAGAGCTGCGCTCACAATCCTGCTGTTACGCCATGTCATCTACTCCAGTCACATCCAGAGCTGCGTTCACAATCCTGCTGTTACGCCATGTCATCTACTCCAGTCACATCCAGAGCTGCGCTCACAATCCTGCTGTTACGCCATGTCATCTACTCCAGTCACATCCAGAGCTGCGCTCACAATTCTGCTGTTACGTCTACTCCAGTCACATCCAGAGCTGCGCTCACAATCCTGCTGTTACGTCTACTCCAGTCACATCCAGAGCTGCGCTCACAATCCTGCTGTTACGCCATGTCATCTACTCCAGTCACATCCAGAGCTGCGCTCACAATCCTGCTGTTACGCCATGTCATCTACTCCAGTCACATCCAGAGCTGCGCTCACAATCCTGCTGTTACGTCTACTCCAGTCACATCCAGAGCTGCGCTCACAATCCTGCTGTTACGTCTACTCCAGTCACATCCAGAGCTGCGCTCACAATCCTGCTGTTACGCCATGTCATCTACTCCAGTCACATCCAGAGCTGCGCTCACAATCCTGCTGTTACGCCATGTCATCTACTCCAGTCACATCCAGAGCTGCGCTCACAATCCTGCTGTTACGCCATGTCATCTACTCCAGTCACATCCAGAGCTGCGCTCACAATCCTGCTGTTACGCCATGTCATCTACTCCAGTCACATCCAGAGCTGCGCTCACAATCCTGCTGTTACGCCATGTCATCTACTCCAGTCACATCCAGAGCTGCGCTCACAATCCTGCTGTTACGTCTACTCCAGTCACATCCAGAGCTGCGCTCACAATCCTGCTGTTACGTCTACTCCAGTCACATCCAGAGCTGCGCTCACAATCCTGCTGTTACGTCATGTCATCTACTCCAGTCACATCCAGAGCTGCGCTCACAATCCTGCTGTTACGCCATGTCATCTACTCCAGTCACATCCAGAGCTGCGCTCACAATCCTGCTGTTACGCCATGTCATCTACTCCAGTCACATCCAGAGCTGCGCTCACAATCCTGCTGTTACGCCATGTCATCTTCTCCAGTCACATCCAGAGCTGCGCTCACAATCCTGCTGTTACGCCATGTCATCTACTCCAGTCACATCCAGAGCTGCGCTCACAATCCTGCTGTTACGCCATGTCATCTACTCCAGTCACATCCAGAGCTGCGCTCACAATCCTGCTGTTACGCCATGTCATCTACTCCAGTCACATCCAGAGCTGCGCTCACAATCCTGCTGTTACGTCTACTCCAGTCACATCCAGAGCTGCGCTCACAATCCTGCTGTTACGCCATGTCATCTACTCCAGTCACATCCAGAGCTGCGCTCACAATCCTGCTGTTACGCCATGTCATCTACTCCAGTCACATCCAGAGCTGCGCTCACAATCCTGCTGTTACGTCTACTCCAGTCACATCCAGAGCTGCGCTCACAATCCTGCTGTTACGTCTACTCCAGTCACATCCAGAGCTGCGCTCACAATCCTGCTGTTACGCCATGTCATCTACTCCAGTCACATCCAGAGCTGCGCTCACAATCCTGCTGTTACGCCATGTCATCTACTCCAGTCACATCCAGAGCTGCGCTCACAATCCTGCTGTTACGCCATGTCATCTTCTCCAGTCACATCCAGAGCTGCGCTCACAATCCTGCTGTTACGCCATGTCATCTTCTCCAGTCACATCCAGAGCTGCGCTCACAATCCTGCTGTTACGCCATGTCATCTACTCCAGTCACATCCAGAGCTGCGCTCACAATCCTGCTGTTACGCCATGTCATCTTCTCCAGTCACATCCAGAGCTGCGCTCACAATCCTGCTGTTACGCCATGTCATCTTCTCCAGTCACATCCAGAGCTGCGCTCACAATCCTGCTGTTACGCCATGTCATCTACTCCAGTCACATCCAGAGCTGCGCTCACAATCCTGCTGTTACGTCTACTCCAGTCACATCCAGAGCTGCACTCACAATCCTGCTGTTACGTCTACTCCAGTCACATCCAGAGCTGCGCTCACAATCCTGCTGTTACGCCATGTCATCTACTCCAGTCACATCCAGAGCTGCGCTCACAATCCTGCTGTTACGCCATGTCATCTACTCCAGTCACATCCAGAGCTGCGCTCACAATCCTGCTGTTACGCCATGTCATCTTCTCCAGTCACATCCAGAGCTGCGCTCACAATCCTGCTGTTACGCCATGTCATCTACTCCAGTCACATCCAGAGCTGCGCTCACAATCCTGCTGTTACGCCATGTCATCTACTCCAGTCACATCCAGAGCTGCGCTCACAATCCTGCTGTTACGCCATGTCATCTTCTCCAGTCACATCCAGAGCTGCGCTCACAATCCTGTTACGCCATGTCATCTTCTCCAGTCACATCCAGAGCAGCGTGCCCAATTATTATCTCATGTCTTCTACTTCAATCAGATCTGCGTTCAATTCTTCTGTTACATGACGTCTTCTACTCCAGTCACATTGAGAGCAGCATCACCAATTGTCATGGTGCCTACTTCAGTCATACCTTACACAACTCTGCTGTCTCAATCCCTGATAGTGCACCATCTTATATCATAGCACTGTACACCGATTGTCATCAGATTCTGTTGTGGGCATGCTTTGTGACCTCTGCAGTGAGATCTGACCTCGCCCCAACACTTCAGGTGACTGCAGGAAGTGGGAGGAGCTTAACTGTCCCTGTAACCTATAGATCTGTAAGACCTTGTGGTCATGCTCTGTGACCTGGGGGTAAATGAGCAGTGACCATTACATAAAGACTGCTGTGTAGGGGGTAGGTGAGCTGTGACTTACTGACACCTGTGGGGATTGTTGTGGGCGTGCCTTGTGAGTGCTGACCATCTCCCATAGACAGTTGTGGGTGTGCGGTGTCCTTTAGTCTGAGCAGTAGACCTTACCTAGGCTTGTGTTGTGGGCATGCTCAGTGACAGCGAGGGGCAGTGTAGTGGGCATGCTTCACAACCAGAATAGCTAGGAGGAGGGGGCGAGCTGTTACCATGATGATCCTATCGCCAACGTTATAATAGAAGCGTTAACTTTCATTGTAGCCAATGATGAGACGGACGATCCGGTGCTCGGTATACCAAGCTGTGAATTTTTTAATTTTTTTTTTATCTGCAGTTCTAAATGTCCAGAAGAGGAATGGAGTCTGCAGCTCTTGTTGTAACTAGAGTATGGCAGCAGAAGAGAAGTGAAGTGTATACAGTATAGAGTCTACAGCCCCAGCAGGTAACAGCGCAACCCTTCTCCTGAACACCAGGGGGCGCACCCAGCATGTAGGTGTCTATGGCTGCTCCTGCCTGACATGTGGTACAGGATAATGACAGGCTGATACTTGGGGTACGGGATAATGACAGGCTGATACTCGGGGTACGGGATAATGACAGGCTGATACTTGGGGTACAGGAGAATGACAGGCTGATACTTGGGGTACGGGATAATGACAGGCTGATACTCAGGGTACAGGGTAATGACAGGCTGATACTTGGGGTGCAGGATAATGACAGGATGATACTTGGGGTACAGGATAATGACAGGCTGATACTCGGGGTACGGGATAATGACAGGCTGATACTCGGGGTACGGGATAATGACAGGCTGACACTCAGGGTACAGGATAATGACAGGCTGATACTCGGGGTACAGGGTAATGACAGGCTGATACTCGGGGTAGGGGGTAATGACAGGCTGATACTCGGGGTACGGGATAATGACAGGCTGATACTCGGGGTACGGGGTAATGACAGGCTGATACTCGGGGTACGGGATAATGACAGGCTGATACTTGGGGTACAGGAGAATGACAGGCTGATACTTGGGGTACGGGATAATGACAGGCTGATACTCGGGGTACAGGATAATGACAGGCTGATACTTGGGGTGCAGGATAATGACAGGATGATACTTGGGGTACAGGATAATGACAGGCTGATACTCGGGGTACAGGATAATGACAGGCTGATACTCGGGGTACGGGATAATGACAGGCTGATACTCGGGGTACGGGATAATGACAGGCTGATACTCGGGGTACAGAGTAATGACAGGCTGATACTCGGGGTACAGGGTAATGACAGGCTGATACTCGGGGTACGGGATAATGACAGGCTGATACTCGGGGTACGGGGTAATGACAGGCTGATACTCGGGGTACGGGGTAATGACAGGCTGATACTCGGGGTACGGGATAATGACAGGCTGATACTCGGGGTACGGGATAATGACAGGCTGATACTCGGGGTACAGGATAATGACAGGCTGATACTCGGGGTAGGGGGTAATGACAGGCTGATACTCGGGGTACGGGATAATGACAGGCTGATACTCGGGGTACGGGGTAATGACAGGCTGATACTCGGGGTACGGGATAATGACAGGCTGATACTCGGGGTACAGGATAATGACAGGCTGATACTTGGGGTACAGGATAATGACGACACTTGGGGGTATGTATCTGGACCTCGGTGCCCCCTCCCCCATGCCCCCGGGCACACACTGGCGCTCCCTCCCAGCCGCACCCAGTCTACAACCTGTTGTCCCTGTTACCAGGTATAACACAGGCGGCTCCACCTCACCGGCCGCAGCTGCTTGTCTTAACCCCTGAGTTGCTGGAGAGCTCCGAGCCTTATTATTTTCTGGTCCAGTAGAATTTAACCCTTTCTTCCCTGTGAGAATTAAAATAAAAATATGCGCATTAGAAGACCAGAGATAAAGCCGGGACCTCCAGGAGATGAAGCCCTGACCGCCAATGTCTCCGGTGACTATAATAAAACCGTATTTCATCACTGGAGGACCATTTCTGAGAAATACCCAAAGATGGAGGTCATGTGACTGGTCTGTCTGGGGTGGCAGTGATATTGGGGGGGCTTCATAGCAAGGAATATAAGAAAAAACTCTATTATTATTATTATTTTATTTTTAAACTGTAATCTTTATTGAAATTTTTCTGAAATGTTAAACATCAATGTGTAGAGAGCACAAAAAACAAAAACATGAATTTGAAAGAGGAAAAAAGGAAGGGGGGGTAGAAACCATTCGAGGTGCTATATACGTCCCATGGTGACCATATGGCCTGGAAAGCCTCAGCGGTGCGGGTAAGTGAGGCCGTCAGATACTCCAAACTGTGCACATCTTTTACCCGGGCAATGAGATCTGGGTAGGAAGGAGGAGAGACCTTGGCGTCTTATCTGCAGTGCATATATAAAGGAACAATTCAGAAGACGGTCTGCTAAGATGGGTAGGCGGAAGATTCAAGAGGTATGTAAGAGGATCCCCAGAAATAAGGGACCTAACCTCCAACCAGAAGGGGCGAATCCCCGGGCATTCCCAGAAAATGTGATACAAGGTGCCAACCCCCGCCCCGCGGCGCCAACCAGGGGAGAAATACTTGGGTTGAGAGACTGTAGTAGGGCAGGGGTATGATACCAGGGCATCAATACTTCATATTGGGTCTCGCGGAGTGTAACAGGTAGAAGACTTGGCCGCACGAGACCAAATGGTTTGCCATTGGGAGGGCGAGATCTGCCTATTCAATGCTCTAGACCACTTCTCCATATATTTATGTGAAACGGGGCTCCGCTCCCCAGAGGATGAGAGGAAGCCATAAATACTAGAGATGAGGCCAGTCATGGAGGTGCCCGCGCCACAGAGTCTCTCAAAGGATGTCGGCCGAGATACCTTCAGGGAGCCAAAATGAGCAAAAACGAAATGGACAATCTGTTGGTAGTGTAACCACTCGGAGGCGGGTAAGTGTAGGTCTGTTACAAAATAATCAAAGGGTCAACTAGGTCTGCAATATGGAAAAGGCCCAGGAGGAGGGGATTATACAAGAAGGAAATCATAGACGAACACTTGGAGGCTGAGGGGAACATCATAGAACAGGGGAGCCAGATAGACCTCGTACAACATGAAAAAGCTGTACTATAATAGCATTGACTACAACCCCCATCCATACACTAGAACAACTCACCTCAACTACTCCCCTCATGCTCCTTTCGCCACCTCTAAGTTATTTTCTGTAGATTTTACGTTTTTAGTAACAAGTTTGTTCTTGTTGAAAGAATTTAAAAGAAAAATGTGATGACGTCTCCGTCCGAAACTACAAGAACCGAATAAGTGAGAGGAGCGCATGAGCCCCAAATACACCCAGCATTGTTATGTACTACAACTCTCAGCATCCACCACACAGGATCCAACACTTAAGACTAACAAAATATACTGTATTCTACTATTCTACAGTCGGCCTCTCCTCTCCTGACATGGCTGATAACAGATAGTAATAGATTGTATTCCCCTGTCCTACAGTTGGCCTCTCCTCTCCTAACATGGCTGATAACAGATAGTAATAGATTGTATTCCCCTGTCCTACAGTCGGACTCTCCTCTCCTGACATGGCTGATAACAGATAGTAATAGATTGTATTCCCCTGTCCTACAGTCGGCCTCTCCTGACATGGCTGATAACAGATAGTAATAGATTGTATTCTCCTGTCCTACAGTCGGCCTCTCCTCTCCTGATATGGCTGATAACAGATAGTAATAGATTGTATTCTCCTGTCCTACAGTCGGCCTCTCCTCTCCTGACATGGCTGATAACAGATAGTAATAGATTGTATTCCCCTGTCCTACAGTTGGCCTCTCCCCTCCTGACATGGCTGATAACAGATAGTAATAGATTGTATTCCCCTGTCCTACAGTCGGACTCTCCTCTCCTGACATGGCTGATAACAGATAGTAATAGATTGTATTCCCCTGTCCTACAGTCGGACTCTCCTCTCCTGACATGGCTGATAACAGATAGTAATAGATTGTATTCCCCTGTCCTACAGTCGGCCTCTCCTGACATGGCTGATAACAGATAGTAATAGATTGTATTCTCCTGTCCTACAGTCGGCCTCTCCTCTCCTGACATGGCTGATAACAGATAGTAATAGATTGTATTCCCCTGTCCTACAGTCGGCCTCTCCTCTCCTGACATGGCTGATAACAGATAGCAATAGATTGTATTCTCCTGTCCTACAGTCGGCCTCTCCTCTCCTGACATGGCTGATAACAGATAGTAATAGATTGTATTCCCCTGTCCTACAGTCGGCCTCTCCTGACATGGCTGATAACAGATAGTAATAGATTGTATTCCCCTGTCCTACAGTCGGCCTCTCCTGACATGGCTGATACCAGATAGTAATAGATTGTATTCTCCTGTCCTACAGTCGGCCTCTCCTCTCCTGACATGGCTGATAACAGATAGTAATAGATTGTATTCTCCTGTCCTACAGTCGGCCTCTCCTCTCCTGACATGGCTGATAACAGATAGTAATAGATTGTAGTCCCCTGTCCTACAGTCGGCCTCTCCTCTCCTGACTTGGCTGATAACAGATAGGAATAGATTGTATTCTCCTGTCCTACAGTCGGCCACTCCTCTCCTGACATGGCTGATAACAGATAGTAATAGATTGTATTCCCCTGTCCTACAGTCGGCCTCTCCAGACATGGCTGATAACAGATAGTAATAGATTGTATTCCCCTGTCCTACAGTCGGCCTCTCCCCTCCTGACATGGCTGATAACAGATAGCAATAGATTGTATCCCCCTGTCCTACAGTCGGCCTCTCCTCTCCTGACATGGCTGATAAAAGATAGTAATAGATTGTATTCCCCTGTCCTACAGTCGGCCTCTCCTCTCCTGACATGGCTGATAACAGATAGTAATAGATTGTATTCCCCTGTCCTACAGTCGGCCTCTCCTGACATGGCTGATAACAGATAGTAATAGATTGTATTCCCCTGTCCTACAGTCGGCCTCTCCTGACATGGCTGATAACAGATAGTAATAGATTGTATTCCCCTGTCCTACAGTCGGCCTCTCCTGACATGGCTGATAACAGATAGTAATAGATTGTATTCCCCTGTCCTACATTCCGCCTCTCCTCTCCTGACTTGGCTGATAACAGATAGTAATAGATTGTATTCCCCTGTCCTACAGTCGGCCTCTCCTCTCCTGACATGGCTGATAACAGATAGTAATAGATTGTATTCTCCTGTCCTACAGTCGGCCTCTCCTCTCCTGACATGGCTGATAACAGATAGTAATAGATTGTATTCCCCTGTCCTACAGTCGCCCTCTCCTCTCCTGACATGGCTGATAACAGATAGTAATAGATTGTATTCCCCTGTCCTACAGTCGGCCTCTCCTCTCCTGACATGGCTGATAACAGATAGTAATAGATTGTATTCCCCTGTCCTACAGTCGGCCTCTCCCCTCCTGACATGGCTGATAACAGATAGTAATAGATTGTATTCCCCTGTCCTACAGTCGCCCTCTCCTCTCCTGACATGGCTGATAACAGATAGTAATAGATTGTATTCTCCTGTCCTACAGTCGGCCTCTCCTGACATGGCTGATATCAGATAGTAATAGATTGTATTCTCCTGTCCTACAGTCGGCCTCTCCTCCCCTGACATGGCTGATAACAGATAGTAATAGATTGTATTCCCCTGTCCTACAGTCGCCCTCTCCTCTCCTGACATGGCTGATAACAGATAGTAATAGATTGTATTCCCCTGTCCTACAGTCGGCCTCTCCAGACATGGCTGATAACAGATAGTAATAGATTGTATTCCCCTGTCCTACAGTCGGCCTCTCCCCTCCTGACATGGCTGATAACAGATAGTAATAGATTGTATTCCCCTGTCCTACAGTCGGCCTCTCCTCTCCTGACACGGCTGATAACAGATAGTAATAGATTGTATTCCCCTGTCCTACAGTCGGCCTCTCCTCTCCTGACATGGCTGATAACAGATAGTAATAGATTGTATTCCCCTGTCCTACAGTCGGCCTCTCCTGACATGGCTGATAACAGATAGTAATAGATTGTATTCTCCTGTCCTACAGTCGGCCTCTCCCCTCCTGACATGGCTGATAACAGATAGTAATAGATTGTATTCCCCTGTCCTACAGTCGGCCTCTCCCCTCCTGACATGGCTGATAACAGATAGTAATAGATTGTATTCTCCTGTCCTACAGTCGGCCTCTCCTCTCCTGACATGGCTGATAACAGATAGTAATAGATTGTATTCTCCTGTCCTACAGTCGGCCTCTCTTCTCCTGACATGGCTGATAACAGATAGTAATAGATTGTATTCCCCTGTCCTACAGTCGGCCTCTCCTCTCCTGACATGGCTGATAACAGATAGTAATAGATTGTATTCTCCTGTCCTACAGTCGGCCTCTCCTGACATGGCTGATAACAGATAGTAATAGATTGTATTCCCCTGTCCTACAGTCGGCCTCTCCTCTCCTGACATGGCTGATAACAGATAGTAATAGATTGTATTCCCCTGTCCTACAGTCGGCCTCTCCTCTCCTGACATGGCTGATAACAGATAGTAATAGATTGTATTCTCCTGTCCTACAGTCGGCCTCTCCTCTCCTGACATGGCTGATAACAGATAGTAATAGATTGTATTCCACTGTCCTACAGTCGGCCTCTCCTCTCCTGACATGGCTAATAACAGATAGTAATAGATTGTATTCCCCTGTCCTACAGTCGGCCTCTCCTCTCCTGACATGGCTGATAACAGATAGTAATAGATTGTATTCCCCTGTCCTACAGTCGGCCTCTTCTCTCCTGACGTGGCTGATAACAGATAGTAATAGATTGTATTCCCCTGTCCTACAGTCGGCCTCTCCTGACATGGCTGATAACAGATAGTAATAGATTGTATTCTCCTGTCCTACAGTCGGCCTCTTCTCTCCTGATGTGGCTGATAACAGATAGTAATAGATTGCATTCCCCTGTCCTACAGTCGGCCTCTCCTCTCCTGACATGGCTGATAACAGATAGTAATAGATTGTATTCCCCTGTCCTACAGTCGGCCTCTCCTGACATGGCTGATAACAGATAGTAATAGATTGTATTCTCCTGTCCTACAGTCGGCCTCTCCTGACATGGCTGATAACAGATAGTAATAGATTGTATTCCCCTGTCCTACAGTCGGCCTCTCCTGACATGGCTGATAAAAGATAGTAATAGATTGTATTCTCCTGTCCTACAGTCGGCCTCTCCTCTCCTGACATGGCTGATAACAGATAGTAATAGATTGTATTCTCCTGTCCTACAGTCGGCCTCTCCTGACATGGCTGATAACAGATAGTAATATATTGTATTCCCCTGTCCTACAGTCGGCCTCTCCTCTCCTGACATGGCTGATAACAGATAGTAATAGATTGTATTCCCCTGTACTACAGTCGGCCTCTCCTCTCCTGACATGGCTGATAACAGATAGTAATAGATTGTATTCTCCTGTACTACAGTCGGCCTCTCCTCTCCTGACATGGCTGATAACAGATAGTAATAGATTGTATTCTCCTGTCCTACAGTCGGCCTCTCCTCTCCTGACATGGCTGATAACAGATAGTAATAGATTGTATTCCCCTGTCCTACAGTCGGCCTCTCCTGATGTGGCTGATAACAGATAGTAATAGATTGTATTCCCCTGTCCTACAGTCGCCCTCTCCTCTCCTGACGTGGCTGATAACAGATAGTAATAGATTGTATTCCCCTGTCCTACAGTCGGCCTCTCCTCTCCTGACATGGCTGATAACAGATAGTAATAGATTGTATTCTCCTGTCCTACAGTCGGCCTCTCCTCTCCTGACATGGCTGATAACAGATAGTAATAGATTGTATTCTCCTGTCCTACAGTCGGCCTCTCCTCTCCTGACATGGCTGATAACAGATAGTAATAGATTGTATTCTCCTGTCCTACAGTCGGCCTCTCCTGACATGGCTGATAACAGATAGTAATATATTGTATTCCCCTGTCCTACAGTCGGCCTCTCCTCTCCTGACATGGCTGATAACAGATAGTAATAGATTGTATTCCCCTGTCCTACAGTCGGCCTCTCCTCTCCTGATGTGGCTGATAACAGATAGTAATAGATTGTATTCCCCTGTCCTACAGTCGGCCTCTCCTCTCCTGACATGGCTGATAACAGATAGTAATAGATTGTATTCTCCTGTCCTACAGTCGGCTTCTCCTCTCCTGACATGGCTGATAACAGATAGTAATAGATTGTATTCCCCTGTCCTACAGTCGGCCTCTCCTGACATGGCTGATAACAGATAGTAATAGATTGTATTCCCCTGTCCTACAGTCGGCCTCTCCTCTCCTGATGTGGCTGATAACAGATAGTAATAGATTGTATTCCCCTGTCCTACAGTCGGCCTCTTCTCTCCTGATGTGGCTGATAACAGATAGTAATAGATTGTATTCCCCTGTCCTACAGTCGGCCTCTCCTGACATGGCTGATAACAGATAGTAATAGATTGTATTCTCCTGTCCTACAGTCGGCCTCTCCTCTCCTGACATGGCTGATAACAGATAGTAATAGATTGTATTTCCCTGTACTACAGTCGGCCTCTCCTCTCCTGACATGGCTGATAACAGATAGTAATAGATTGTATTCTCCTGTCCTACAGTCGGCCTCTCCTCTCCTGACATGGATGATAACAGATAGTAATAGATTTTATTCCCCTGTCCTACAGTCGGCCTCTCCTCTCCTGATGTGGCTGATAACAGATAGTAATAGATTGTATTCCCATGTCCTACAGTCGGCCTCTTCTCTCCTGATGTGGCTGATAACAGATAGTAATAGATTGTATTCCCCTGTCCTACAGTCGGCCTCTCCTCTCCTGACGTGGCTGATAACAGATAGTAATAGATTGTATTCCCCTGTCCTACAGTCGGCCTCTTGTCTCCTGATGTGGCTGATAACAGATAGTAATAGATTGTATCCCCCTGTCCTACAGTCGGCCTCTCCTATCCTGACATGGCTGATAACAGATAGTAATAGATTGTATTCCCCTGTCCTACAGTCGGCCTCTCCTCTCCTGACATGGCTGATAACAGATAGTAATAGATTGTATTCACCTGTCCTACAGTCGGCCTCTCCTCTCCTGACATGGCAGATAACAGATAGTAATAGATTGTATTCCCCTGTCCTACAGTCGGCCTCTCCTGACATGGCTGATAACAGATAGTAATAGATTGTATTCCCCTCTCCTACAGTCGGCCTCTCCTCTCCTGACATGGCTGATAACAGATAGTAATAGATTGTATTCCCCTGTCCTACAGTCGGCCTCCCCTCTCCTGACATGGCTGATAACAGATAGTAATAGATTGTATTCTCCTGTCCTACAGTCAGCCTCTCCTCTCCTGACATGGCTGATAACAGATAGTAATAGATTGTATTCCCCTGTCCTACAGTCGGCCTCTCCTCTCCTGACATGGCTGATAACAGATAGTAATAGATTGTATTCACCTGTCCTACAGTCGGCCTCTCCTCTCCTGACATGGCTGATAACAGATAGTAATAGATTGTATTCCCCTGTCCTACAGTCGGCCTCTCCTGATGTGGCTGATAACAGATAGTAATAGATTGTATTCCCCTGTTCTACAGTCGGCCTCTCCTCTCCTGACATGGCTGATAACAGATAGTAATAGATTGTATTCTCCTGTCCTACAGTCGGCCTCTCCTCTCCTGACATGGCTGATAACAGATAGTAATAGATTGTATTCCCCTGTCCTACAGTCGGCCTCTCCTCTCCTGACATGGCTGATAACAGATAGTAATAGATTGTATTCTCCTATCCTACAGTCGGCCTCTCCTCTCCTGACATGGCTGATAACAGATAGTAATAGATTGTATTCCCCTGTCCTACAGTCAGCCTCTCCCCTCCTGACATGGCTGATAACAGATAGTAATAGATTGTATTCTCCTGTCCTACAGTCGGCCTCTTCTCTCCTGATGTGGCTGATAACAGATAGTAATAGATTGTATTCTCCTGTCCTACAGTCGGCCTCTTCTCTCCTGATGTGGCTGATAACAGATAGTAATAGATTGTATTCTCCTATCCTACAGTCGGCCTCTCCTCTCCTGACATGTCTGATAACAGATAGTAATAGATTGTATTCTCCTATCCTACAGTCGGCCTCTCCTGACATGGCTGATAACAGATAGTAATAGATTGTATTCCCCTGTCCTACAGTCGGCCTCTCCTGACATGGCTGATAACAGATAGTAATATATTGTATTCCCCTGTCCTACAGTCGGTCTCTCCTCTCCGGACATGGCTGATAACAGATAGTAATAGATTGTATTCCCCTGTCCTACAGTCGGCCTCTTCTCTCCTGATGTGGCTGATAACAGATAGTAATAGATTGTATTCTCCTATCCTACAGTCGGCCTCTCCTCTCCTGACATGGCTGATAACAGATAGTAATAGATTGTATTCCCCTGTCCTACAGTCGGCCTCTTCTCTCCTGATGTGGCTGATAACAGATAGTAATAGATTGTATTCTCCTATCCTACAGTCGGCCTCTCCTCTCCTGACATGGCTGATAACAGATAGTAATAGATTGTATTCTCCTATCCTACAGTCGGCCTCTCCTCTCCTGACATGGCTGATAACAGATAGTAATAGATTGTATTCTCCTATCCTACAGTCGGCCTCTCCTCTCCTGACATGGCTGATAACAGATAGTAATAGATTGTATTCCCCTGTCCTACAGTCGGCCTCTTCTCTCCTGATGTGGCTGATAACAGATAGTAATAGATTGTATTCTCCTATCCTACAGTCGGCCTCTCCCCTCCTGACATGGCTGATAACAGATAGTAATAGATTGTATTCACCTGTCCTACAGTCGGCCTCTCCTCTCCTGACATGGCTGATAACAGATAGTAATAGATTGTATTCTCCTGTCCTACAGTCGGCCTCTCCCCTCCTGACATGGCTGATAACAGATAGTAATAGATTGTATTCCCCTGTCCTACAGTCGGCCTCTCCTCTCCTGACATGGCTGATAACAGATAGTAATAGATTGTATTCCCCTGTCCTACAGTCGGCCTCTCCTCTCCTGACATGGCTGATAACAGATAGTAATAGATTGTATTCCCCTGTCCTACAGTCGGCCTCTCCCCTCCTGACATGGCTGATAACAGATAGTAATAGATTGTATTCTCCTGTCCTACAGTCGGCCTCTCCTCTCCTGACATGGCTGATAACAGATAGTAATAGATTGTATTCTCCTGTCCTACAGTCGGCCTCTCCTCTCCTGACATGGCTGATAACAGATAGTAATAGATTGTATTCTCCTGTCCTACAGTCGGCCTCTCCTCTCCTGACATGGCTGATAACAGATAGTAATAGATTGTATTCTCCTGTCCTACAGTCGGCCTCTCCTCTCCTGACATGGCTGATAACAGATAGTAATAGATTGTATTCCCCTATCCTACAGTCGGCCTCTCCTCTCCTGACATGGCTGATAACAGATAGTAATAGATTGTATTCTCCTGTCCTACAGTCGGCCTCTCCTGACATGGCTGATAACAGATAGTAATAGATTGTATTCCCCTGTCCTACAGTCGGCCTCTCCCCTCCTGACATGGCTGATAACAGATAGTAATAGATTGTATTCCCCTGTCCTACAGTCGGCCTCTTCTCTCCTGATGTGGCTGATAACAGATAGTAATAGATTGTACTCCCCTGTCCTACAGTCGGCCTCTCCTGACATGGCTGATAACAGATAATAATAGATTGTATTCTCCTGTCCTACAGTCGGCCTCTCCTCTCCTGACATGGCTGATAACAGATAGTAATAGATTGTATTCTCCTGTCCTACAGTCGGCCTCTCCTCTCCTGACATGGCTGATAACAGATAGTAATAGATTGTATTCCCCTGTCCTACAGTCGGCCTCTTCTCTCCTGATGTGGCTGATAACAGATAGTAATAGATTGTATTCTCCTATCCTACAGTCGGCCTCTCCCCTCCTGACATGGCTGATAACAGATAGTAATAGATTGTATTCACCTGTCCTACAGTCGGCCTCTCCTCTCCTGACATGGCTGATAACAGATAGTAATAGATTGTATTCTCCTGTCCTACAGTCGGCCTCTCCCCTCCTGACATGGCTGATAACAGATAGTAATAGATTGTATTCCCCTGTCCTACAGTCGGCCTCTCCTCTCCTGACATGGCTGATAACAGATAGTAATAGATTGTATTCCCCTGTCCTACAGTCGGCCTCTCCTCTCCTGACATGGCTGATAACAGATAGTAATAGATTGTATTCCCCTGTCCTACAGTCGGCCTCTCCCCTCCTGACATGGCTGATAACAGATAGTAATAGATTGTATTCTCCTGTCCTACAGTCGGCCTCTCCTCTCCTGACATGGCTGATAACAGATAGTAATAGATTGTATTCTCCTGTCCTACAGTCGGCCTCTCCTCTCCTGACATGGCTGATAACAGATAGTAATAGATTGTATTCTCCTGTCCTACAGTCGGCCTCTCCTCTCCTGACATGGCTGATAACAGATAGTAATAGATTGTATTCTCCTGTCCTACAGTCGGCCTCTCCTCTCCTGACATGGCTGATAACAGATAGTAATAGATTGTATTCTCCTGTCCTACAGTCGGCCTCTCCTGACATGGCTGATAACAGATAGTAATAGATTGTATTCCCCTGTCCTACAGCCGGCCTCTCCCCTCCTGACATGGCTGATAACAGATAGTAATAGATTGTATTCCCCTGTCCTACAGTCGGCCTCTTCTCTCCTGATGTGGCTGATAACAGATAGTAATAGATTGTACTCCCCTGTCCTACAGTCGGCCTCTCCTGACATGGCAGATAACAGATAGTAATAGATTGTATTCCCCTGTCCTACAGTCGGCCTCTCCTGACATGGCTGATAACAGATAATAATAGATTGTATTCTCCTGTCCTACAGTCGGCCTCTCCTCTCCTGACATGGCTGATAACAGATAGTAATAGATTGTATTCCCCTGTCCTACAGTCGGCCTCTCCTCTCCTGACATGGCTGATAACAGATAGTAATAGATTGTATTCTCCTGTCCTACAGTCGGCCTCTCCTCTCCTGACATGGCTGATAACAGATAGTAATAGATTGTATTCCCCTGTCCTACAGTCGGCCTCTCCTCTCCTGACATGGCTGATAACAGATAGTAATAGATTGTATTCCCCTGTCCTACAGTCGGCCTCTCCTCTCCTGACATGGCTGATAACAGATAGTAATAGATTGTATTCCCCTGTCCTACAATCGGCCTCTCCTCTCCTGACATGGCTGATAACAGATAGTAATAGATTGTATTCCCCTGTCCTACAGTCGGCCTCTCCTCTCCTGACATGGCTGATAACAGATAGTAATAGATTGTATTCCCCTGTACTACAGTCGGCCTCTCCCCTCCTGACATGGCTGATAACAGATAGTAATAGATTGTATTCCCCTGTCCTACAGTCGGCCTCTCCTCTCCTGACATGGCTGATAACAGATAGTAATAGATTGTATTCCCCTGTCCTACAGTCGGCCTCTCCTCTCCTGACATGGCTGATAACAGATAGTAATAGATTGTATTCTCCTGTCCTACAGTCGGCCTCTCCTCTCCTGACATGGCTGATAACAGATAGTAATAGATTGTATTCTCCTGTCCTACAGTCGGCCTCTCCTGACATGGCTGATAACAGATAGTAATAGATTGTATTCCCCTGTCCTACAGTCGGCCTCTCCTCTCCTGACATGGCTGATAACAGATAGTAATAGATTGTATTCTTCTGTCCTACAGTCGGCCTCTCCTCTCCTGACATGGCTGATAACAGATAGTAATAGATTGTATTCTCCTGTCCTACAGTCGGCCTCTCCTCTCCTGACATGGCTGATAACAGATAGTAATAGATTGTATTCCCCTGTCCTACAGTCGGCCTCTCCTCTCCTGACATGGCTGATAACAGATAGTAATAGATTGTATTCCCCTGTCCTACAGTCGGCCTCTTCTCTCCTGATGTGGCTGACACCAGCGAGCAGTACCTGTAGCTCCTATGGGGTGGGTGCTGGGGGTTGTAGTGCTGCGCCTGTCTTCTCCGGACTCTTCCATGTAAGGATATTGGTTATTTATACACCCTGCTCGGATTCTTGGCGTTTCTCTGGGTCTCGGCCAGAACATTTTCACTATAACAAAGCAGCAGAGTCTCTCGAGCACGGCCCGGGACTGCAGAGTCGTTGCTGTGTGTCAGTTCTGTTCATCTTCTTATATAAATTTTCCAGATTTTTTCTCATTATATGTTAAATGCGGTCCCAGCAGATATTTGTGTATACAGCTCCTCTGCAGAGAGATGCGTCTCCATGGTGCCATCCGTCTGTCCTCGGCTTGTGGAATAACATTACACTGACTACTTCTATACTGTTGTCTGTTACCATGGAGACCCCGCGCCCCGGCAGGAGCTGCAGACACAACCACTTCTTCTTCAGCTGCCATGTTTGATGGTTTTACATGTAAATACATTTTGTGCGCAAAACTGGACAGACGTGTGCTGAAGACGGGGCAAGGGAAGAGCTATTAACATGGTGCACTGGGATTAGTTGCTATGCAATGATTTGGTATTATGTGCTGGGGTTGCTATGTGCAGGAGGGAGGTATTCCCGGTTACACAGGTATGAGGGGGAGGTATTCCCGGTTACACAGGTATGAGGGGGAGGTATTCCCGGTTACACAGGTATGAGGGGGAGGTATTCCCGGTTGCACACAGGTATGAGGGGGAGGTATTCCCGGTTACACAGGTATGAGGGGGAGGTATTCCCGGTTACACAGGTATGAGGAGGAGGTATTCCCGGTTGCACGCAGGTATGAGGGGGAGGTATTCCCGGTTGCACGCAGGTATGAGGGGGAGGTATTCCCGGTTGCACGCAGGTATGAGGGGGAGGTATTCCCGGTTACACAGGTATGAGAGGGAGGTATTCCCGGTTACACAGGTATGAGGGGGAGGTATTCCCGGTTGCACGCAGGTATGAGGGGGAGGTATTCCCGGTTACACAGGTATGAGGGGGAGGTATTCCCGGTTACACAGGTATGAGGGGGAGGTATTCCCGGTTACACAGGTATGAGGGGGAGGTATTCCCGGTTGCACGCAGGTATGAGGGGGAGGTATTCCCGGTTACACAGGTATGAGGGGGAGGTATTCCCGGTTACACAGGTATGAGGGGGAGGTATTCCCGGTTACACAGGTATGAGGGGGAGGTATTCCCGGTTGCACGCAGGTATGAGGGGGAGGTATTCCCGGTTACACAGGTATGAGGGGGAGGTATTCCCGGTTACACAGGTATGAGGGGGAGGTATTCCCGGTTACACAGGTATGAGGGGGAGGTATTCCCGGTTACACAGGTATGAGGGGGAGGTATTCCCGGTTACACAGGTATGAGGGGGAGGTATTCCCGGTTACACAGGTATGAGGGGGAGGTATTCCCGGTTGCACGCAGGTATGAGGGGGAGGTATTCCCGGTTACACAGGTATGAGGGGGAGGTATTCCCGGTTACACAGGTATGAGGGGGAGGTATTCCCAGTTACACAGGTATGAGGGGGAGGTATTCCCGGTTGCACGCAGGTATGAGGGGGAGGTATTCCCGGTTACACAGGTATGAGGGGGAGGTATTCCCGGTTGCACGCAGGTATGAGGGGGAGGTATTCCCGGTTACACAGGTATGAGGGGGAGGTATTCCCGGTTGCACGCAGGTATGAGGGGGAGGTAATCCCGGTTACACAGGTATGAGGGGGAGGTATTCCCGGTTGCACGCAGGTATGAGGGGGAGGTATTCCCGGTTGCACGCAGGTATGAGGGGGAGGTATTCCCGGTTACACAGGTATGAGGGGGAGGTATTCCCGGTTACACAGGTATGAGGGGGAGGTATTCCCGGTTGCACGCAGGTATGAGGGGGAGGTATTCCCGGTTACACAGGTATGAGGGGGAGGTATTCCCGGTTACACAGGTATGAGGGGGAGGTATTCCCGGTTGCACGCAGGTATGAGGGGGAGGTATTCCCGGTTACACAGGTATGAGGGGGAGGTATTCCCGGTTACACAGGTATGAGGGGGAGGTATTCCCGGTTACACAGGTATGAGGGGGAGGTATTCCCGGTTGCACGCAGGTATGAGGAGGAGGTATTCCCGGTTGCACGCAGGTATGAGGGGGAGGTATTCCCGGTTACACAGGTATGAGGGGGAGGTATTCCCGGTTGCACGCAGGTATGAGGGGGAGGTATTCCCGGTTGCACGCAGGTATGAGGGGGAGGTATTCCCGGTTACACAGGTATGAGGGGGAGGTATTCCCGGTTACACAGGTATGAGGGGGAGGTATTCCCGGTTGCACAGGTATGAGGGGGAGGTATTCCCGGTTGCACGCAGGTATGAGGAGGAGGTATTCCCGGTTGCACGCAGGTATGAGGGGGAGGTATTCCCGGTTACACAGGTATGAGGGGGAGGTATTCCCGGTTACACAGGTATGAGGGGGAGGTATTCCCGGTTGCACAGGTATGAGGGGGAGGTATTCCCGGTTGCACGC
Organism: Leptodactylus fuscus; assembly: GCF_031893055.1. NCBI lineage: Eukaryota > Metazoa > Chordata > Amphibia > Anura > Leptodactylidae > Leptodactylus > Leptodactylus fuscus. The sequence continues at coordinate 722,725 of NC_134268.1, read as the reverse complement.
AGGTATGAGGGGGAGGTATTCCCGGTTGCACGCAGGTATGAGGGGGAGGTATTCCCGGTTACACAGGTATGAGGGGGAGGTATTCCCGGTTGCACAGGTATGAGGGGGAGGTATTCCCGGTTGCACAGGTATGAGGGGGAGGTATTCCCGGTTGCACGCAGGTATGAGGGGGAGGTATTCCCGGTTACACAGGTATGAGGGGGAGGTATTCCCGGTTGCACGCAGGTATGAGGGGGAGGTATTCCCGGTTACACAGGTATGAGGGGGAGGTATTCCCGGTTACACAGGTATGAGGGGGAGGTATTCCCGGTTACACAGGTATGAGGGGGAGGTATTCCCGGTTGCACGCAGGTATGAGGGGGAGGTATTCCCGGTTGCACGCAGGTATGAGGGGGAGGTATTCCCGGTTGCACGCAGGTATGAGGGGGAGGTATTCCCGGTTGCACAGGTATGAGGGGGAGGTATTCCCGGTTGCACAGGTATGAGGGGGAGGTATTCCCGGTTGCACAGGTATGAGGGGGAGGTATTCCCGGTTACACAGGTATGAGGGGGAGGTATTCCCGGATGCACGCAGGTATGAGGGGGAGGTATTCCCGGTTGCACGCAGGTATGAGGGGGAGGTATTCCCGGTTACACAGGTATGAGGGGGAGGTATTCCCGGTTGCACGCAGGTATGAGGGGGAGGTATTCCCGGTTGCACGCAGGTATGAGGGGGAGGTATTCCCGGTTGCACGCAGGTATGAGGGGGAGGTATTCCCGGTTACACAGGTATGAGGGGGAGGTATTCCCGGTTGCACAGGTATGAGGGGGAGGTATTCCCGGTTACACAGGTATGAGGGGGAGGTATTCCCGGTTGCACAGGTATGAGGGGGAGGTATTCCCGGTTGCACAGGTATGAGGGGGAGGTATTCCCGGTTGCACAGGTATGAGGGGGAGGTATTCCCGGTTGCACAGGTATGAGGGGGAGGTATTCCCGGTTGAACGCAGGTATGAGGGGGAGGTATTCCCGGTTACACAGGTATGAGGGGGAGGTATTCCCGGTTGCACGCAGGTATGAGGGGGAGGTATTCCCGGTTGCACGCAGGTATGAGGGGGAGGTATTCCCGGTTACACAGGTATGAGGGGGAGGTATTCCCGGTTGCACAGGTATGAGGGGGAGGTATTCCCGGTTACACAGGTATGAGGGGGAGGTATTCCCGGTTACACAGGTATGAGGGGGAGGTATTCCCGGTTGCACGCAGGTATGAGGGGGAGGTATTCCCGGTTACACAGGTATGAGGGGGAGGTATTCCCGGTTACACAGGTATGAGGGGGAGGTATTCCCGGTTGCACAGGTATGAGGGGGAGGTATTCCCGGTTGCACGCAGGTATGAGGGGGAGGTATTCCCGGTTGCACGCAGGTATGAGGGGGAGGTATTCCCGGTTACACAGGTATGAGGGGGAGGTATTCCCGGTTGCACGCAGGTATGAGGGGGAGGTATTCCCGGTTACACAGGTATGAGGGGGAGGTATTCCCGGTTACACAGGTATGAGGGGGAGGTATTCCCGGTTGCACGCAGGTATGAGGGGGAGGTATTCCCGGTTGCACGCAGGTATGAGGGGGAGGTATTCCCGGTTACACAGGTATGAGGGGGAGGTATTCCCGGTTGCACGCAGGTATGAGGGGGAGGTATTCCCGGTTACACAGGTATGAGGGGGAGGTATTCCCGGTTACACAGGTATGAGGGGGAGGTATTCCCGGTTACACAGGTATGAGGGGGAGGTATTCCCGGTTACACAGGTATGAGGGGGAGGTATTCCCGGTTGCACGCAGGTATGAGGGGGAGGTATTCCCGGTTACACAGGTATGAGGGGGAGGTATTCCCGGTTGCACGCAGGTATGAGGGGGAGGTATTCCCGGTTACACAGGTATGAGGGGGAGGTATTCCCGGTTACACAGGTATGAGGGGGAGGTATTCCCGGTTGCACAGGTATGAGGGGGAGGTATTCCCGGTTGCACGCAGGTATGAGGGGGAGGTATTCCCGGTTGCACGCAGGTATGAGGGGGAGGTATTCCCGGTTACACAGGTATGAGGGGGAGGTATTCCCGGTTGCACAGGTATGAGGGGGAGGTATTCCCGGTTACACAGGTATGAGGGGGAGGTATTCCCGGTTGCACGCAGGTATGAGGGGGAGGTATTCCCGGTTACACAGGTATGAGGGGGAGGTATTCCCGGTTGCACGCAGGTATGAGGGGGAGGTATTCCCGGTTACACAGGTATGAGGGGGAGGTATTCCCGGTTACACAGGTATGAGGGGGAGGTATTCCCGGTTACACAGGTATGAGGGGGAGGTATTCCCGGTTGCACGCAGGTATGAGGGGGAGGTATTCCCGGTTGCACGCAGGTATGAGGGGGAGGTATTCCCGGTTGCACGCAGGTATGAGGGGGAGGTATTCCCGGTTGCACGCAGGTATGAGGGGGAGGTATTCCCGGTTACACAGGTATGAGGGGGAGGTATTCCCGGTTACACAGGTATGAGGGGGAGGTATTCCCGGTTGCACGCAGGTATGAGGGGGAGGTATTCCCGGTTACACAGGTATGAGGGGGAGGTATTCCCGGTTACACAGGTATGAGGGGGAGGTATTCCCGGTTGCACAGGTATGAGGGGGAGGTATTCCCGGTTGCACGCAGGTATGAGGGGGAGGTATTCCCGGTTGCACGCAGGTATGAGGGGGAGGTATTCCCGGTTACACAGGTATGAGGGGGAGGTATTCCCGGTTGCACAGGTATGAGGGGGAGGTATTCCCGGTTACACAGGTATGAGGGGGAGGTATTCCCGGTTGCACGCAGGTATGAGGGGGAGGTATTCCCGGTTACACAGGTATGAGGGGGAGGTATTCCCGGTTGCACGCAGGTATGAGGGGGAGGTATTCCCGGTTACACAGGTATGAGGGGGAGGTATTCCCGGTTACACAGGTATGAGGGGGAGGTATTCCCGGTTACACAGGTATGAGGGGGAGGTATTCCCGGTTGCACGCAGGTATGAGGGGGAGGTATTCCCGGTTGCACGCAGGTATGAGGGGGAGGTATTCCCGGTTGCACGCAGGTATGAGGGGGAGGTATTCCCGGTTGCACAGGTATGAGGGGGAGGTATTCCCGGTTACACAGGTATGAGGGGGAGGTATTCCCGGTTGCACGCAGGTATGAGGGGGAGGTATTCCCGGTTGCACGCATGTATGAGGGGGAGGTATTCCCGGTTGCACGCAGGTATGAGGGGGAGGTATTCCCGGTTACACAGGTATGAGGGGGAGGTATTCCCGGTTGCACGCAGGTATGAGGGGGAGGTATTCCCGGTTGCACGCAGGTATGAGGGGGAGGTATTCCCGGTTACACAGGTATGAGGGGGAGGTATTCCCGGTTACACAGGTATGAGGGGGAGGTATTCCCGGTTACGCAGGTATGAGGGGGAGGTATTCCCGGTTACACAGGTATGAGGAGGAGGTATTCCCGGTTGCACGCAGGTATGAGGGGGAGGTATTCCCGGTTACACAGGTATGAGGGGGAGGTATTCCCGGTTGCACGCAGGTATGAGGGGGAGGTATTCCCGGTTGCACGCAGGTATGAGGGGGAGGTATTCCCGGTTACACAGGTATGAGGGGGAGGTATTCCCGGTTACACAGGTATGAGGGGGAGGTATTCCCGGTTGCACGCAGGTATGAGGGGGAGGTATTCCCGGTTGCACGCAGGTATGAGGGGGAGGTATTCCCGGTTACACAGGTATGAGGGGGAGGTATTCCCGGTTACACAGGTATGAGGGGGAGGTATTCCCAGTTACACAGGTATGAGGGGGAGGTATTCCCGGTTGCACGCAGGTATGAGGGGGAGGTATTCCCGGTTACACGCAGGTATGAGGGGGAGGTATTCCCGGTTACACAGGTATGAGGGGGAGGTATTCCCGGTTGCACGCAGGTATGAGGGGGAGGTATTCCCGGTTACACAGGTATGAGGGGGAGGTATTCCCGGTTACACAGGTATGAGGGGGAGGTATTCCCGGTTGCACGCAGGTATGAGGGGGAGGTATTCCCGGTTACACAGGTATGAGGGGGAGGTATTCCCGGTTGCACACAGGCTGTGCTGGCAGCTCCCGTCAGAGGGTGAGGTGGGAGGAGGGGCGGGTTCAGGAATGTCTCTCTTGTCCCGCCCATGCCCCGCCCCGGCCCCGCCTCTAGTCCCGCCCTCCTGTCTCCTTCTCGCTTCTGTTTTCTCTTCCTGAGGAGGAAAAAGAGACGGAAAAGTGAAAAGAAAAGAGACAGCGCAGGTAAGAGACAGCGGGGCCGGGCCAGACTCTGTATGCTGCTATATACACTGCTCTATACTGCTATATACACTGTTATATACACTACATGACTGTCTACTCCGCTCTGTACTGTCTACTCCGCTCTGTACACTGTTATATACACTACATGACTGTCTACTCCGCTCTGTACACTGTTATATACACTACATGACTGTCTACTCCGCTCTGTACACTGTTATATACACTACATGACTGTCTACTCCTCTCTGTACACTGTTATATACACTACATGACTGTCTACTCCGCTCTGTACACTGTTATATACACTACATGACTGTCTACTCCGCTCTGTACACTGTTATATACACTACATGACTGTCTACTCCGCTCTGTACACTGTTATATACACTACATGACTGTCTACTCTGCTCTGTACACTGTTATATACACTACATGACTGTCTACTCCGCTCTGTACACTGTTATATACACTACATGACTGTCTACTCCGCTCTGTACACTGTTATATACACTACATGACTGTCTACTCCTCTCTGTACACTGTTATATACACTACATGACTGTCTACTCCGCTCTGTACACTGCTATATACACTACATGACTGTCTACTCCGCTCTGTACACTGTTATATACACTACATGACTGTCTACTCCGCTCTGTACACTGTTATATACACTACATGACTGTCTACTCTGCTCTGTACACTGTTATATACACTACATGACTGTCTACTCCGCTCTGTACACTGTTATATACACTACATGACTGTCTACTCCGCTCTGTACACTGTTATATACACTACATGACTGTCTACTCCTCTCTGTACACTGTTATATACACTACATGACTGTCTACTCCGCTCTGTACACTGTTATATACACTACATGACTGTCTACTCCGCTCTGTACACTGTTATATACACTACATGACTGTCTACTCCTCTCTGTACACTGTTATATACACTACATGACTGTCTACTCCGCTCTGTACACTGCTATATACACTACATGACTGTCTACTCCTCTCTGTATACTGCTATATACACTACATGACTGTCTACTCCTCTCTGTACACTGTTATATACACTACATGACTGTCTACTCCGCTCTGTACACTGTTATATACACTACATGACTGTCTACTCCTCTCTGTACACTGCTATATACACTACATGACTGTCTACTCCGCTCTGTACACTGTTATATACACTACATGACTGTCTACTCCGCTCTGTACACTGTTATATACACTACATGACTGTCTACTCCGCTCTGTACACTGTTATATACACTACATGACTGTCTACTCCGCTCTGTACACTGTTATATACACTACATGACTGTCTACTCCGCTCTGTACACTGTTATATACACTACATGACTGTCTACTCCGCTCTGTACACTGTTATATACACTACATGACTGTCTACTCCTCTCTGTACACTGCTATATACACTACATGACTGTCTACTCCGCTCTGTACACTGTTATATACACTACATGACTGTCTACTCCGTTCTGTACACTGTTATATACACTACATGACTGTCTACTCCGCTCTGTACACTGTTATATACACTACATGACTGTCTACTCCGTTCTGTACACTGTTATATACACTACATGACTGTCTACTCCGCTCTGTACACTGTTATATACACTACATGACTGTCTACTCCGCTCTGTACACTGTTATATACACTACATGACTGTCTACTCCGCTCTGTACACTGTTATATACACTACATGACTGTCTACTCCGCTCTGTACACTGTTATATACACTACATGACTGTCTACTCCGCTCTGTACACTGTTATATACACTACATGACTGTCTACTCCGCTCTGTACACTGTTATATACACTACATGACTGTCTACTCCGCTCTGTACACTGTTATATACACTACATGACTGTCTACTCCGCTCTGTACACTGTTATATACACTACATGACTGTCTACTCCTCTCTGTACACTGCTATATACACTACATGACTGTCTACTCCGCTCTGTACACTGTTATATACACTACATGACTGTCTACTCCGTTCTGTACACTGTTATATACACTACATGACTGTCTACTCCGCTCTGTACACTGTTATATACACTACATGACTGTCTACTCCTCTCTGTACACTGCTATATACACTACATGACTGTCTACTCCGCTCTGTACACTGCTATATACACTACATGACTGTCTACTCCGCTCTGTACACTGCTATATACACTACATGACTGTCTACTCCCCTCTGTACACTGCTATATACACTACATGACTGTCTACTCCTCTCTGTACACTGTTATATACACTACATGACTGTCTACTCCGCTCTGTACACTGTTATATACACTACATGACTGTCTACTCCGCTCTGTACACTGTTATATACACTACATGACTGTCTACTCCGCTCTGTACACTGTTATATACACTAAATGACTGTCTACTCCGCTCTGTACACTTATATACACTACATGACTGTCTACTCCGCTCTGTACACTGCTATATACACTACATGACTGTCTACTCCGCTCTGTACACTGTTATATACACTACATGACTGTCTACTCCTCTCTGTACACTGCTATATACACTACATGACTGTCTACTCCGCTCTGTACACTGTTATATACACTACATGACTGTCTACTCCGCTCTGTACACTGTTATATACACTACATGACTGTCTACTCCTCTCTGTACACTGTTATATACACTACATGACTGTCTACTCCGCTCTGTACACTGTTATATACACTACATGACTGTCTACTCCTCTCTGTACACTGTTATATACACTACATGACTGTCTACTCCGCTCTGTACACTGTTATATACACTACATGACTGTCTACTCCGCTCTGTACACTGTTATATACACTACATGACTGTCTACTCCTCTCTGTACACTGTTATATACACTACATGACTGTCTACTCCGCTCTGTACACTGCTATATACACTACATGACTGTCTACTCCGCTCTGTACACTGTTATATACACTACATGACTGTCTACTCCTCTCTGTACACTGTTATATACACTACATGACTGTCTACTCCGCTCTGTACACTGCTATATACACTACATGACTGTCTACTCCGCTCTGTACACTGCTATATACACTACATGACTGTCTACTCCGCTCTGTACACTGTTATATACACTACATGACTGTCTACTCCGCTCTGTACACTGTTATATACACTACATGACTGTCTACTCCGCTCTGTACACTGTTATATACACTACATGACTGTCTACTCCGCTCTGTACACTGTTATATACACTACATGACTGTCTACTCCGCTCTGTACACTGTTATATACACTACATGACTGTCTACTCCGCTCTGTACACTGTTATATACACTACATGACTGTCTACTCCGCTCTGTACACTGTTATATACACTACATGACTGTCTACTCCTCTCTGTACACTGTTATATACACTACATGACTGTCTACTCCTCTCTGTACACTGTTATATACACTACATGACTGTCTACTCCGCTCTGTACACTGTTATATACACTACATGACTGTCTACTCCGCTCTGTACACTGTTATATACACTACATGACTGTCTACTCCGCTCTGTACACTGTTATATACACTACATGACTGTCTACTCCGCTCTGTACACTGTTATATACACTACATGACTGTCTACTCCGCTCTGTACACTGTTATATACACTACATGACTGTCTACTCCGCTCTGTACACTGCTATATACACTACATGACTGTCTACTCCGCTCTGTACACTGCTATATACACTACATGACTGTCTACTTCTCTCTGTACACTGTTATATACACTACATGACTGTCTACTCCGCTCTGTACACTGTTATATACACTACATGACTGTCTACTCCGCTCTGTACACTGTTATATACACTACATGACTGTCTACTCCGCTCTGTACACTGCTATATACACTACATGACTGTCTACTCCGCTCTGTACACTGCTATATACACTACATGACTGTCTACTTCTCTCTGTACACTGTTATATACACTACATGACTGTCTACTCCGCTCTGTATGTTTTGGACCACTTGTGACCTTCTTCTGGCTTGTCCTGTACAAAATATATATATATATATATATATATATATATATATATATATATATATATATATATATCCTCCGCTGTAGGAAATCCTGACAGATCCCAAGTGACTTCCATCTTAAGAGAAATGCTCAGCAGTGTCTGTTGAGAGGAGAATACTGTATAAGGGTCAGTATAGAGTATAATGTAGGGTATAAAGTATATGGGATATAAAGTATACTGTACGAGGGGCAGTATAGTATATCCTATCCTACTAATATTATACATGTGACAGTTTGGATGTTTGCTCCTCAATCACAGAAACCACTGAGCGAATTTGGATGAGATTTGTCCCATAGATACTCTGTAACCTGCAGTAACACATTGGCTACTTTGTATCCCGGTAAATGACATGGCTTCACTATTGTTCTGGATACTTTGTATCCCGGTAAATGACATGGCTTCACTATTGTTCTGGATACTTTGTATCCCGGTAAATGACATGGCTTCACTACTGTTCTGGATACTTTGTATCCCGGTAAATGACATGGCTTCACTATTGTTCTGGATACTTTGTATCCCGGTAAATGACATGGCTTCACTACTGTTCTGGATTTATGGTCACATACTATATTACACTGCTCCTGCAGCCGCTTATCTCAGGTCCCAGGGCTGTTATCTCTCTATGTAACACTCAGCTAACCCTCAGTCCATTGTGTACAAGCATCTGCATATTATCTGATCTGATCCAGGCAGTGCTGACACACTGGAGGGGAATCCCCTTTACTCCACATTGGCAGTTTGCTAATATTAAACGTGGCGGGAAAAAGAAAATCTAACTTGTCGCAAACCAGGAGATCTATGAAGGAGCCAGAAGTCACAGAGTTCTCCTCAAGTGGAGCTGACAGGAATCATCGGTGCTAACAACACGCTCATTATATGGTGTCCCAGCGAGCTGCGGAGATGCCGGAACCATCACAGGCACGGCGCGAGGAATGAGTTTAGTGGCAGGACAGCTTAAGAGCTGCCGAAATGCCAGAGCAGGCAAACCATCGCCGGCAGCAATTTGCGGAATATAAGCAGATCATCGATGGCAACAACACACAGACGAAGTCACAGGCAGGGGGTAGTATATAATGGGCAGTACAGTATACTGTATACGGGGCAGTTTCATGGGGCAGTTCTATGGGGTATCTGGTTGGTATTGGGTCTCCTTTGCCCCCTGTGGGCTGATGGTTTGTTACAGTGTATCAGACGGCTCAGGGTGAGGCTCCGCCTGGTCATTTACACATTGGATGTATAAACATGGCGGGGTCTGTGTCCGCTCCGCGGTTACAGGGACTTCTAGCACTTTCTGGCTTCTTCATACTCTTCTCTACTTGTCAGTGAATGGAAATCCTCATAGACCCTCATCTAAGACAATGTAACAAACGCTCAGCTGTGTGAAGTATCTGAACGGACAATCCGCTAGGAGGTAAAGCAAGTTTGTTACATTGTGTCGGTGCAGACTCATCCGGATACAGTCAGCGAGGCCGAGTCACTGACAACAAGCAGAGGTCCTGACAACCGGGAGAAATGCAAATGTTTGGAAATCTCTGACCTGGTCAGGGGGCGCCGGCCGGGCCCTTTAGGCCTCTTTGTTGGGGGCCCTTCATTTGCTATGAGGTTATATCAGGGGGTGACTCGAGGGCCCCTGGACATCAGGCTGGGCGCACCTGTATACTCACTAGCCGTGCCTTTAACACTTGAGCATTGTCACCGGCCTCCTTTGGGGACTTTTTGGGGTTTCCCTTGTCTGACCTCTGACCCTCCTGCTGGGAGTATATCAATGACCCAACCAGAGAGTGCAGTGTATATCTATATAGGGGGGCCCTGCTCCCCTCCCCCAGTCTCAGCTCCTTACACCAGGACAATTGATTGTATAGTGGGAGAGGGTCTGCGCTCCTGGTGACCCCCGCTCTGGTTCAGCCTCCTCTGCAGCGCCCCCCGAGGTCTGGCCATGTAGGGACTTGTAGTTGCGCACCTGCACAGGTGACCGGCGCAGTGTTCTGTCGGTGAGCGCAGTCCATGATGTGTTGGATATTTTAGGGTTAATGTCCGTTGTTTATTCGCGCGGTTATTTCTGGCCGCCGCTCACGTTCTGATGGGTGACAGATATGGCGGGTGTTTTATGTGCAGTGCGCGGAGGGTTTGGCGTTTCGCCTGTGGATATGATCACAGCACTTGTTATATAACATGACTCACATCTGGGGACTCCGCTGCCTGAACATCAGGACCCATCCTTGACATATAATGAATATAATGACAGAACAGCTGTGTAGACTGACACATCCACAGCCAGATAGCAGTGTGGCTCTATATACCATTCAGGGTGTTTGGAAAGCTGAGTGACTCTCTTTCCCGCCAGCCGTAGCCGTCCTGTCAGTTCTGTGCGGGGCGATCAGCCTTAGGCATGTCTCAGGAATGTCACAAAGTTCTTCTTTATTGACTTTTATTCTTCATTTTCTCCCGGCTCAAATGTGAGCGATAAACATCTCGCGGTGACGTATTCTACAATGTCGCTGTCCCCTCCTGCGCCGCGCTCTTCTGGGTGTCGCCATTCCCTCCTGCGCCGCTCTCTTCTGGATGACGCCGTCCCCTGCTGCGCCGCTCTCTTCTGGGTGTCGCCATTCCCTCCTGCGCCGCTCTCTTCTGGATGACGCCGTCCCCTGCTGCGCCGCTCTCTTCTGGATGTCGCTCTCTGGCTCTCATCGTGATGTCGCCGTTCCCTCCTGCGCCATTCTTGTCATAATATCGCCGACCCCTCTCCCTCTCTCTCGTGGTCATGTCACCGTCCCTTTTTTTTTTCTTGCTCTCGTCATGAAGTCGCCATCCCGTCTTCCTCTCTCCCGTGGTGATGTAGCCATTCTCTCCTGCGCTGCTCTCATCGCAATGCTGCCGTCCCCTCTTCCTCTCCTGCGCTGCTCTTGTCGTGATGTCGCCGTCCCCTCTTCCTCTCTCTCGTCGTGATGTCACCGTCCCCTTCTTCCTCTCTCTCGTCGTGATGTCGCCGTCCCCTCTTCTGCTCTCTCGTCGTGATGTCGCCGTCCCCTCTTCTGCTCTCTCGTCGTGATGTCGCCGTCCCTTTTTCCTCTCTCTCGTCGTGATGTCACCGTCCCCTTCTTCCTCTCTCTCGTTGTGATGTCACCGTCCCCTTCTTCCTCTCTCTCGTGGTGATGTCGCCGTCCCCTCTTCCTCTCTCTTGTCGTGATGTCGCCGTCTCCTCTTCCGCTCTCTCGTTGTGATGTCGCCGTCCCCTCTTCTTCTCTCTCGTCGTGATGTCACCGTCCCCTCTTCTTCTCTCTCGTCGTGATGTCACCGTCCCCTCTTCTTCTCTCTCGTCGTGATGTCACCGTCCCCTCTTCTTCTCTCTCGTCGTGATGTCGCCGTCCCCTCTTCCGCTCTCTCGTCGTGATGTCACCGTCCCCTCTTCTTCTCTCTCGTGATGTCACCGTCCCCTCTTCCTCTCTCTCTCTTCGTGATGTCACCGTCCCCTCTTCTTCTCTCTCGTGATGTCACCGTCCCCTCTTCCTCTCTCTCTCGTCGTGATGTCACCGTACTCTCTTCCTCTCTCTCGTCGTGATGTCACTGTCCCCTCTTCCTCTCTCTCGTCGTGATGTCGCCGTCCCCTCTTCCTCTCTCTCGTCGTGATGTCGCCGTCCCCTCTTCCTCTCTCTCGTCGTGATGTCGCCGTCCCCTCTTCCTCTCTCTCGTCGTGATGTCACCGTCCCCTCTTCCTCTCTCTCGTCGTGATGTCGCCGTCCCCTCTTCCTCTCTCTCGTTGTGATGTCACCGTCCCCTTCTTCCTCTCTCTCGTTGTGATGTCACCGTCCCCTTCTTCCTCTCTCTCGTTGTGATGTCACCGTCCCCTTCTTCCTCTCTCTCTCTCGTTGTGATGTCGCCGTCCTCTCCTCTTCCTCTCTCTCGTGGCGATGTCGCCGTCCTCTCCTGCGCTGTTCTTGTTGTGATGCTACCGTCCCTTCTTGCGCCATTTCTATGTACCCACACGATGAGAGTTGTCATTCTCCTGTGTCTCCTCGTGCTGTACCCTCATCGCAGCTCCTGTGTGACTACCACCCCCATCATGCAGGTCACTGAGAGTGAATGTGGTCAGACATCGATGTCATTCCAATCATGCCGGTAATTATCGGTAATTAACACACGATGTGCTGAAACGTGAGCCGGAAGATTCCCAGCACTGCTGAGGGTTGTGATGTCATCACCATAGAGCCCCTGAGTACAGAGGCGGTGCCGAGGGTTGTGATGTCATCACCATAGAGCCCCGGAGTACACAGGAGGTGCCGAGGGTTGTGATGTCATCACCATAGAGCCCCTGACTGCAGAGGAGGTGCTGAGGGTTGTGATGTCATCACCATAGAGCTCCTGACTGCAGAGGAGGTGCTGAGAGTTGTGATGTCATCACCATAGAGCCCCTGACTGCAGAGGAGGTGCTGAGAGTTGTGATGTCATCACCATAGAGCTCCTGACTGCAGAGGAGGTGCTGAGGGTTGTGATGTCATCACCATAGAGCTCCTGACTACAGAGGAGGTGCTGAGAGTTGTGATGTCATCACCATAGAGCTCCTGACTGCAGAGGAGGTGCTGAGAGTTGTGATGTCATCACCATAGAGCTCCTGACTGCAGAGGAGGTGCTGAGGGTTGTGATGTCATCACCATAGAGCCCCTGACTGCAGAGGAGGTGCTGAGGGTTGTGATGTCATCACTATAGAGCCCCTGACTGCAGAGGAGGTGCTGAGGGTTGTGATGTCATCACCATAGAGCTCCTGAGTACAGAGGAGGTGCCGAGGGTTGTGATGTCATCACCATAGAGCCCCTGACTGCAGAGGAGGTGCTGAGGGTTGTGATGTCATCACCATAGAGCCCCTGACTGCAGAGGAGGTGCCGAGGGTTGTGATGTCATCACCATAGAGCTCCTGACTGCAGAGGAGGTGCCGAGGGTTGTGATGTCATCACCATAGAGCTCCTGACTGCAGAGGAGGTGCTGAGGGCCCTGTGGCCTCGGGATGTAACGTCATCTTCACCCCAACAATACTTAATGGGTTAAAAATTGGATACGGTTATAGCATAAACAATGGCGGTTGAAAGGTTACAAGCGCCATTACTACCATCTATAACCCTGTACACAGCCAGTCCTGCTCACAGCTGAAGGGTTGTTACAATGTATCTTCTAGACCATGCTCTGTCAGCTACATCAGCTGCTGGTTTGTTACAGTGTATCAGCTGGTACATCTCTGGAGGGGCTGTGTACAATGCTGTGCCCGCCTGAGCCCACCCCTCACCCCGCTGGCTCTCTACACGGATTTCTTCAGTCTTTGGCAGGCTCCGCAGCCAGCAGGGAAGAGGTTAAGTGTTTGGGATCGTCATTTCCATGTTCTGCGCTCCGGGGGTTTTATGTCGCAGTAAATCGCTGACTTAACGAAAATCCAAACTCCTGGGGAGATGAATGGGGGCGAGGATAGTGGGGCGCAGGGGGAGGGGGCGGCTCAGCCAAATCCGATTCCTGATGGAGACTTTACTCTGGGCGGAGCTCTGACCCCCCCCCCCTCCTTTAAGGGGATCACACATTGGGCCTTATGTAGGGCAACCAGGACAGGGCAGTACTGGGGGAGTTACCCCTAGAAACCAACCGGACCTGCATGGAGGGGCTATGACAACACTCCCTGTCCTGGCCCTCAGGACAACCAACCACATCTCTCCTTCATATTGATTGGTTCCCATGAGGCCTAGGGCAGGGAGTGTTGTCATAGGGGCACAGTTGGGGGGGATCTCCTGTCTTATTGTACAGCACCAGGTGTGACGCTGAGGAGGACAGACACGGGGCGGTTACCAGACTAGGTTGTCAGCAGTTGTCAGACTCCTCGGAAAACCCCTCTGGCAACAGCTGGATACGGGAATGTTTATGGCTGTGCAGGCAGGGAGGGGTTAACCTGACGGGGAGGAGAACCGACCACCGCCATCACCTGCCGCGATCTGGGGTCAGTACAGGGGTCTGCCTGCTGTCCGGAACCTCTCCAGTCCCAGTACGTCTCACAGCTGCAGGTTTGTTACAATGTATCAGTGTAGACAGTCCTCTCTCTGTCCCTGATACATAGTAATGTTTCCTGCAGATGATGGGAGTGTTCCTGGGATGATGTGGCAGCTGATGATGATGATGATGATGACATCTTCTCCCAGCATCCTCTGGGGCGGCGCACTAACATGTTGGGGCTGATGAACCTGTATCTGGAGTTTTATTAATAAGAGTCTCCAGGAACTGTAAACGAGATGAATTTCCACCGCCCAGAGGAGGACAACATGGCCGCCACCGACACCCTGGACCAATGTCTCCTGCCACCACAGAACGCCATTGTTTATATCGTTCATATATCTGATTCTGGAAAAGCTAGGTGGTTTAAGCTGCCGGTGCAGCGCCCTAATAACCGGGCAGGTTCTGGAAAAGCTGGGTGACCACCATGACCGGCCCTCCATACCCAGTGTGACCTGTGACCGCAGCCGTCACATCTATTGTTATCCAGCTTTCTCTGGAGCGGATTAGGTGACTCCTGGTCTGATGCTGCTGAGATGTGACTCATGACGTGTGAGCGCTTACTCACCTGGATGAGTCTGTCACTCTTCATAGTTTGCCTAATAATTGGGTGGGAACATCGAGTACGGCAGGAATGAGGCCAGAGGCTCGCAGCGCCTCCGACATGGGATTCTCATGAGTCAGGGCCTGGGATCTTCACTACTCACAGCCCCATCACTGTCCTTCATCATCGCCTCGCCCTGCTATTGTATGTTCTATGGGATGTGGCTACTCCAGCATCATCCACTAGGGGTGCTGTTCTGTGTATTACCTGAGCAACCAACATGGCAGCCTTCCTGTATGTTCTGTGGGATTTGGCTACTCAAGCGTTTTCCACTAGGGGTGCTGTTCTGTTTATGACCTAGCATGTCCTATATAGACCCCTCTGGCCCTTCACTCTAGTGGGGTCCGTCAGAGGTCTAAACAGGCTTTCCCAGCCTCGGGAGATACCCCTGGTCTTTATGGAGGCTCCATGTTCTCTACAGGTTCCTCCATAGTCAGGAGACTCTGGGCCAGTTGGGGAAGTGTGGGATTTCTCTTCTTGTAGCTGACTATGTCCATGCCATCTATCCACCATGGTCTTGGCTCGGGTGATGTGGTGTCCTCAAATCTTCTGAGTCCATCCCATGATGTGTTTGGCTCCTTGGTCAGGTCTGATTCCATCTTGTGAGATGCTTCACTCCTCAGTCAGGTCTAATTCCATCTGATAAGTCTGTCTGATCCTTAAGACATTTTGCTCCTTTGACAGGTCTGGTTCAATCTCATGGTGCTCTCCAGTCAGGACTGATTACATCTTATGAGATGTTTTGCTCCTCAGGTCTGGTTCCATCTCATGGAATTCCTCAGTTAGGTCTGATTTCATCTCGCGGAGCTCCTCAGTCGGGTCTGGTTCCATCTTGTGGAGTTCCTCAGTTGGGTCTGGTTTCATCTTGTGGAGTTCCTCAGTTGGGTCTGATTCCATCTTGTGAGTTCCTCAGTCGGGTCTAGTTCCATCTTGTGGAGCTCCTCAGTCGGGTCTGGTTCCATCTTGTGGAGCTCCTCAGTCGGGTCTGGTTCCATCTTGTGGAGGTCCTCAGTTGGGTCTGGTTTCATCTTGTGGAGTTCCTCAGTTGGGTCTGGTTGCATCTTGTGGAGCTCCTCAGTGGTGTCTGGTTCCATCTTGTGGAGCTCCTCAGTCGGGTCTGGTTCCATCTTGTGGAGCTCCTCAGTGGTGTCTGGTTCCATCTTGTGGAGCTCCTCAGTCGGGTCTGGTTCCATCTTGTGGAGCTCCTCAGTCGGGTCTGGTTCCATCTTGTGGAGCTCCTCAGTCGGGTCTGGTTCCATCTTGTGGAGCTCCTCAGTTGGGTCTGGTTCCATCTTGTGGAGCTCCTCAGTCGGGTCTGGTTCCATCTTGTGGAGCTCCTCAGTTGGGTCTGGTTCCATCTTGTGGAGCTGCTCAGTCGGGTCTGATTCCATCTTGTGGAGCTCCTCAGTTGGGTCTGGTTCCATCTTGTGGAGTTCCTCAGTTGGGTCTGGTTCCATCTTGTGAGCTACTCATTTGGTTCTGGTTCCATCTTGTGGAGCTCCTCAGTCGGGTCTGGTTCTCTCTTGTGGAGCTCCTCAGTTGGGTCTGGTTCCAACTTGTGGAGCTCCTCAGTTGGGTCTGGTTCCATCTTGTGGAGCTCCTCAGTCGGGTCTGGTTCCATCTTGTGAAGTTCCTCAGTGGTGTCTGGTTCCATCTCGTGGAGCTCCTCATTCGGGTCTGGTTCCATCTTATGAGCTCCTCAGTTGGGTCCGTGTCCATCTTGTGGAGCTCCTCAGTTGGGTCTGGTTCCATCTTGTGGAGCTGCTCAGTCGGGTCTGATTCCATCTTGTGGAGCTCCTCAGTTGGGTCTGGTTCCATCTTGTGGAGTTCCTCAGTTGGGTCTGGTTCCATCTTGTGAGCTACTCATTTGGTTCTGGTTCCATCTTGTGGAGCTCCTCAGTCGGGTCTGGTTCTCTCTTGTGGAGCTCCTCAGTTGGGTCTGGTTCCAACTTGTGGAGCTCCTCAGTTGGGTCTGGTTCCATCTTGTGGAGCTCCTCAGTCGGGTCTGGTTCCATCTTGTGAAGTTCCTCAGTGGTGTCTGGTTCCATCTCGTGGAGCTCCTCATTCGGGTCTGGTTCCATCTTGTGAGTTCCTCAGTCGGGTCTGGTTCCATCTTGTGGAGCTCCTCAGTCGGGTCTGGTTTCATCTTGTGGAGCTCCTCAGTCGGGTCTGGTTCCATCTTGTGGAGCTCCTCAGTCGGGTCTGGTTCCATCTTGTGGAGTTCCTCAGTTGGGTCTGGTTTCATCTTGTTGAGTTCCTCAGTTGGGTCTGGTTCCATCTTGTGAGTTCCTCAGTTGGGTCTGGTTCCATCTTGTGGAGCTCCTCAGTTGGGTCTGGTTCCATCTTGTGGAGCTCCTCAGTGGTGTCTGGTTCCATCTTGTGGAGCTCCTCAGTCGGGTCTGGTTCCATCTTGTGGAGCTCCTCAGTCGGGTCTGGTTCCATCTTGTGGAGCTCCTCAGTCGGGTCTGATTCCATCTTGTGGAGTTCCTCAGTTGGGTCTGATTCCATCTTGTGAGTTCCTCAGTTGGGTCTGGTTCCATCTTGTGGAGCTCCTCAGTTGGGTCTGGTTCCATCTTGTGGAGCTCCTCAGTGGTGTCTGGTTCCATCGTGTGGAGCTCCTCAGTCGGGTCTGGTTCCATCTTGTGGAGCTCCTCAGTTGGGTCTGGTTCCATCTTGTGAGCTCCTCAGTTGGGTCTGGTTCCATCTTGTGAGCTCCTCAGTTGGGTCTGGTTCCATCTTGTGGAGCTCCTCAGTTGGGTCTGGTTCCATCTTGTGGAGCTCCTCAGTGGTGTCTGGTTCCATCGTGTGGAGCTCCTCAGTCGGGTCTGGTTCCATCTTGTGGAGCTCCTCAGTTGGGTCTGGTTCCATCTTGTGAGCTCCTCAGTTGGGTCTGGTTCCATCTTGTGAGCTCCTCAGTTGGGTCTGGTTCCATCTTGTGGAGCTCCTCAGTCGGGTCTAGTTCCATCTTGTGAGTTCCTCAGTTGGGTCTGGTTCCATCTAGTGAGACGTTTCGCTCCTCAGTCATGTCTGATTCCATCTCGTTTCGCTCCTCAAGCATCTACTTGTCGTCTTCATAAGCCGAAGGACTCACCGCAGCAAACCGATTGAAGTTTTTAATGAGAGTCTGGTCCCAGTGAGGGGATTAGGTGACACATGGCGGCGAGCAGACCGATCCCTCCCTGTGTGTCACGCTGGTATCCCGTCACCTATGGACTACCAGTCCGTACCCTGCCACCGAGGAGGGAGCGAGGATGTCCTACCCCCTGCACAGACACCACGCTCGAATGATACAGCCGCGGTGGCCGGCAACATGGAGTCTGTACCTGCCTGTGGTCCATGAGACGAGGGCGTGGGGGCAGAAGGTTTGGATGGCAGTGCCCCCGGGACCCCTGGTGTTACACCGGGACCTGCAGGAGTCACTGTGCTCCTCTGTTTGCTGCTGGGGTCAGTCTGCGGTAGGTTACTAATACCTGTCCTGAGGAGTGGGGGGCGCTATACTGGACTGTGCTGTATGTGATGTATATGGGCAGGTTTATGAGATTCCTGGATGTATGGACTGTGGCCGCTCAGGGGGTGATGGGGGTTTTACTACCTGTGGTTAATCAGTCACAATGGTATGTACACGGATGGGACGTGTCTCACGCGTCGCCATCACATCTGCTGGGGAGAGAATCCGGGTAACTCACTTCATGAAGTGATCTCCATCAGACATGGGTGAGGGTTACATGTGATGTCACGTGTGCTGCGATCTGCTGTATGACAGTGACATGTTCTGTACACGGCTCCTGTTATAGTTATTGTAAAATTAGTCTGTACTGGGGACTATGTCTATTGTATGTTCTCCAGTCATGTATGTACACAGTGCTGCCTGCCCTTACGTCATGTATGTACATGGGACTGCCGCTTTTCTGTCATGTATGTACAAAGTGCTGTTTGCTCTACATCATGTATGTACATGGGGCCGTCTGCTCTGTCATGTATGTACATGGGCCGTCTCCTCTGTCATGTATGTACATGGGCCGTCTGCTCTGTCTTGTATGTACATGGGGCTGCTTACTACTTCTCATGTATGTACAGGGGCTGTCTGCTCTCTGTCATGTATGTACATGGGGCTGCTTACTACATCTCATGTATGTACATGGGGCTGCCGCTTCTCTGTCATGTATGTACGTTGCTCTCTGTCATGTATGTACATGGGGCTGCCACTTCTCTGTCATGTATGTACATTGCTCTCTGTCACGTATGTGCGCTCCTGATGTTGGTAGTGCCAGCGTTAACCCTTCATAAACATGGTGCGACCAGTGAAGTGGCTCATCAGTTGTTATTTCTATACGTCGCCCATTTTGCGTGTCCACACCCATGTAGAGCGTGTAGCGAGCAGTGAAGGGTTACAGGCCGGGGGTAATTACATGTGACTGCTGGGAGACGCGCTCAGGTAGAGGCAGGTTGTCAGGAAGGTATGTGGTGAGGACAGGTAGAGGCAGGTACGCAGCACATGTGCGGAGGACTCCACAGGACAGGGCGCTCAGCCTCTTCATACAGGTACATACGGGGGGCCCCGGGAGGGTAATGGTGGGGGGTCCTGTCACCGCTGGGCCCCGGAGCCCCCTCCACCTGCCGCCTCTGACCTGACGGTTTATTGGGCGTGGGTGTAAACTACATCGGATATGGACGTGAGATTCCTGCCACCTCCCCGGACGGCTCCCTGCAAAGTCATGTAGGAAGCCAGAGCCATTCAGGGGCCTAGAAAAGCTGGGTGACAAGTGGGCGGTGTGATGTATGACCTGCAGTCCTATGTAACACGACTGATATGGGGGGGGGGGGGGCAGGGGTCGTATCTTCTCATGTGACTGGATACAATGTGTCGGCTGTGAAGGTGCTACATTGTAAACCCCCCCCCCCCCCCCCCCCCCCCCCGTCCAGTGACCGCCGCGACGCCGCTGACAATGCACCTGACCCCAAGCGGGGCTCCTGTAATAGCCGCGTCTTCACTGACCATGATGAGGGGGAGTAGTTTGGGGTCCTCCCTCCATGGTGAGGGCATGTGACACGTGTTGGGGTTCACGTAACCCATCTTTTTGCATGCGGCCCCCAGTGGCAGGAAGTCCTCCATATGACGAATGCGTCCGCCCCGTGATTGTTCCCCCGCTGCCCGGCGACCTCCAGGTACAAAGAATCCGGAACCGCTGCTGAAGCCCTGAAGGAAGAGCGGCATTGTTCCAGAAACTTCCTGTTGTGGATGTGTTCGGGGCGTGCAGATTTTTGCATTGCACCTTCCTGCAATGGCTGATACCAGAGAGCAGTGGCTCATGCAGGGCGCAGCAAATCTTACTGAACTGTGATTGTTGAAGGATGTTGCAAAAGTCTTGACACCCCTGACCAAGTCTTATTATTCACATTGTCTCCTGTCATGGACCTGGGCTGGGCGCGCTGTCACCAGGTGTTTGATATTATGGAATTGACTACAGCTCTGGATGTGAATAGTGTAGAAGACACTTTACTAGTGTGACTGTGACTGCGGCTCTGGATGTGATTGGAGTAGAGGACGTTGTGTCACTCTGGATGAGGATAAGATAAATAACGCGTATAGGGTTAATGTGCATTATATTATGGCTGGTCCGTGCGGGAGTCAGGTCATGTCTTATACCATAGTCACATGCAGAGCTGCACTGAGAATTCTGTGAACACTTCATACTCCAGTCATAGCCAAAGCTGCAGTCAGATCACCTCCTGTTCTCGCGAACCTGCACTCCCAGTTCTCCTGGTTTACAGCAACAGGCACTACAACAGAAGACCAGCAGACTTGTGAGCGCAGCTCTGAATGTGACTGGAATATAAAACATGATTTTAACAGCAGGTTTGTGATTGCAGCTCTGGATATGATCGGAGTATTGCTACTCTTGACATGCCCTGCAGTGGGTTCTATAGGTGACTCAGCACCTGGCCTGGGGTTCTCCTGTGATTCAGCTGATAAAGCTCCGGAGTAAAGTTCACGGCCACATCCTGGATATGGAAGGTGATTGTTGTAGTAAACAAATATTTAGGTTTCTAGGAATGAAGATGCCGCGGTTTCTGTCATGTGACCTGGTGGACAGACGCTCAGGATCATTCCATCACTTGATCCCAGAGCTGCAGTCACTGTATACATACATTACATTACTTATCCTGTATTATACTCCAGAGCTGCGCTCACTATTCTGCTGGTGCAGTCACTGTGTACATACATTACATTACTTATCCTGTATTATACTCCAGAGCTGCGCTCACTATTCTGCTGGTGCAGTCACTGTGTACATACATTACATTACTTATCCTGTATTATACTCCAGAGCTGCGCTCACTATTCTGCTGGTGCAGTCACTGTGTACATACATTACATTACTTATCCTGTATTATACTCCAGAGCTGCGCTCACTATTCTGCTGGTGCAGTCACTGTGTACATACATTACATTACTTATCCTGTATTATACTCCAGAGCTGCGCTCACTATTCTGCTGATGCAGTCACTGTGTACATACATTACATTACTTATCCTGTATTATACTCCAGAGCTGCGCTCACTATTCTGCTGGTGCAGTCACTGTGTACATACATTACATTACTTATCCTGTATTATACTCCAGAGCTGCGCTCACTATTCTGCTGGTACAGTCACTATGTACATACATTACATTACTTATCCTGTATTATACTCCAGAGCTGCGCTCACTATTCTGCTGGTGCAGTCACTGTGTACATACATTACATTACTTATCCTGTATTATACTCCAGAGCTGCGCTCACTATTCTGCTGGTGCAGTCACTGTGTACATACATTACATTACTTATCCTGTATTATACTCCAGAGCTGCGCTCACTATTCTGCTGGTACAGTCACTGTGTACATACATTACATTACTTATCCTGTATTATACCCCAGAGCTGCACTCACTATTCTGCTGGTACAGTCACTGTGTACATACATTACATTACTTATCCTGTACTATACTCCAGAGCTGCGCTCACTATTCTGCTGGTACAGTCACTGTGTACATACATTACTTACACTGTATTATACCCCAGAGCTGCGCTCACTATTCTGCTGGTACAGTCACTGTGTACATACATTACATTACTTATCCTGTATTATACTCCAGAGCTGCGCTCACTATTCTGCTGGTACAGTCACTGTGTACATACATTACATTACTTATCCTGTATTATACCCCAGAGCTGCGCTCACTATTCTGCTGGTGCAGTCACTGTGTACATACATTACTTACACTGTATTATACTCCAGAGCTGCGCTCACTATTCTGCTGGTACAGTCACTGTGTACATACATTACATTACTTATCCTGTATTATACCCCAGAGCTGCGCTCACTATTCTGCTGGTGCAGTCACTGTGTACATACATTACATTACTTATCCTGTATTATACCCCAGAGCTGCGCTCACTATTCTGCTGGTACAGTCACTGTGTACATACATTACATTACTTATCCTGTATTATACCCCAGAGCTGCGCTCACTATTCTGCTGGTACAGTCACTGTGTACATACATTACATTACTTATCCTGTATTATACCCCAGAGCTGCGCTCACTATTCTGCTGGTGCAGTCACTGTGTACATACATTACTTATCCTGTATTATACTCCAGAGCTGCGCTCACTATTCTGCTGGTACAGTCACTGTGTACATACATTACATTACTTATCCTGTATTATACCCCAGAGCTGCGCTCACTATTCTGCTGGTACAGTCACTGTGTACATACATTACTTATCCTGTATTATACCCCAGAGCTGCACTCACTATTCTGCTGGTACAGTCACTGTGTACATACATTACATTACTTATCCTGTATTATACTCCAGAGCTGCGCTCACTATTCTGCTGGTGCAGTCACTGTGTACATACATTACATTACTTATCCTGTATTATACTCCAGAGCTGCGCTCACTATTCTGCTGGTACAGTCACTGTGTACATACATTACATTACTTATCCTGTATTATACTCCAGAGCTGCGCTCACTATTCTGCTGGTACAGTCACTGTGTACATACATTACATTACTTATCCTGTATTATACTCCAGAGCTGCGCTCACTATTCTGCTGGTGCAGTCACTGTGTACATACATTACATTACTTATCCTGTATTATACTCCAGAGCTGCGCTCACTATTCTGCTGGTGCAGTCACTGTGTACATACATTACATTACTTATCCTGTATTATACTCCAGAGCTGCGCTCACTATTCTGCTGGTGCAGTCACTGTGTACATACATTACATTACTTATCCTGTATTATACTCCAGAGCTGCGCTCACTATTCTGCTGGTGCAGTCACTGTGTACATACATTACATTACTTATCCTGTATTATACTCCAGAGCTGCGCTCACTATTCTGCTGGTACAGTCACTGTGTACATACATTACATTACTTATCCTGTATTATTCTCCAGAGCTGCGCTCACTATTCTGCTGGTGCAGTCACTGTGTACATACATTACATTACTTATCCTGTATTATACTCCAGAGCTGCGCTCACTATTCTGCTGGTGCAGTCACTGTGTACATACATTACATTACTTATCCTTCATTCAGTAAATATTTTCCCTGCTCTTTCATTTTAAAAAATGTGGGTTTACAAATACTCGGCGCCATTCCTGGCATTCTCCGGTGAGTGACCTCATTATGTGGCCAGATCAGGACCGGTGGGGCCGGTGACAGTGGGGGAGGGGTCGGGGGTATCTGTCAGAGACCGCACTACCTCCAACATCAGCAGTGAGGTAGTGCAGAGTGACAAGCGATGAGCACGTTAGAGATACGATGGACACGTGACTGACGGCGTGCACCACATTCTGCTCCTCCTGCGCTGATGGGTCACCACCATAGACCCTCGGGACATGTGGTGACTGCTCGCCCTGTAGCCACCACAGGTCTCCTATTTGCCATCGTACCCTGCGGTGAAACCCCACACACCTCGTGGTCTACTACTGTCAGTGTTCTGTCCATCACATCCACAGGGGGGCAGTAACATTTTGGCCCTTTCCATTGACTTTTCTTCAGCTTCTGTTGTGCACATTTCGGGATAAGAGGCCACATGTCCTCTAATGTTGTGGACTATCTGAGGTCGCTGTGTTCCATGATGGCTTCTCCCAGGATGTTGGTCCTGTCTTTGGGTCTTCTCGTTGATCCACAATTCCAGCTTTCTACCAATTCTCATCCTTCATCTTCTGGACGATGTCCCATGTTTGGGTCTCTCACTGGTCGTTGATTCCGTCTTTCGTCTACTTGTCATCTTCCACCTGCTCCAGGATGTTGGTCCTGTCTTTGGATCTTCTTGTTGATCCATGATTCCAGCTTTCTCCCGATTCTCGTCTTTCATCTCTTCAGGGATGTTGTTCTTGTCTTAGGGTCTTCTCAGTAGTCTATGGTTTAATCTTTCGACTAGTTGTGGTCTTCCTGTGGTCTTCCACCTGCTCCAGGACGTTGGTCTCCTGGTTGGGTCTTCTCACTGGTCTACGATTCCATCTTTCTACTGGTTGTCCTCTTTAATCGCCTTACACCTTTAGAAGATTCGGCGTCTCCGTCCAGGACTTGTGTGTTTGTCTTCTGCGTTGTCCCAGCTGTTCTCAGACTTTCTTCTTCTTGGTTCCGTGTTGTGTACGTTGCGCTTTGGTCCGGCTGTTCCCTACTGTCCTTACTCTTTGTAGGTTGATCCTTGTACTGATCTACCATGGCTGGTCAGGCAGATACATCGGCGCTACCTCTAAGCCTGTATAGCCAGAGTAAGGGGCCTGTAAAATGATACAAAGTTATCAACATTGTAATCCAATAAAAACCTGAAATGTGTGACGTGCAAAAGTCTTCAGCCCCCTGTACTGTGAGACCCCTATATAAGACACAGTGCACACAATTGCTGTGTGTAATGTGGTCTCAGTGTATATATATATATATATATATATATATATATATATATATATATATATATATATATCTGTTCTGTGAAGGCCTCAGTGGTTTGTTAAAGAACACTAGTGAACAAACAGCATCATGAAGACCAAGGAACTCACCAGACAGGTCAGAGATAAAGTTGTGGAGAAGTGTAAAGCAGGGTCAGGTTATAAGTCATATCCCAAGGAGCCCTGTACAATCCATCATCCAAACATGGAGAAAGTATCTACAACTGCAAACCTACAAGACATGGCCGTCCACCTAAACTGACACTGGTCAGAGAAGCCGCCAAGAGGCCCCTGGTCAGTGTGGAGGAGCCGCAGAAATCCTCAGGTACAGGAGAATCTGTCCACAGGACAACTAGAGGTCACTGCGCACCCCACAAATCTGACCATCTATATGGGAGAGCGGCAAGAAGGAAACCATTGTAGTAAGAGACATAAGAAGGGGCGTCTGCAGGTTATGGCCACAAGACATATAGGGGGACCCCGCAAGCATGTGGGAGAAGGTGAGAGGAGACCAAAGGGGGACGGCCTAAATGTAAAGTAACCCTGCCCATCCCCCTGAACACCCCATCATCCCCCCCACTGTGACACATAGGGGGCAGCATCATGGCAGGGGGTAGAGCAGGGACAGGGGAGCCGCTCAGAGGTGATGGGAAAATGGAACGAAATACAGGACAATCCTGGAAGAAAACCTGAGACTGGGAAGGAGATTCCAGTAATGACCCGAAACCTCCGGCCTGAGCCCCAGTGATTGGTTTAGATCACAGAATATTCCGGGGTTAGAACGGCCCAAAGTCCAGACCTAAATCCCTCTGAAGTTACTGATCACAGACGCTCCAATCAATCTGACTGCAAAGAAGGGGCCGAAATCTCATCTCTAGAGGTGCAAAGACCGAGCCCAAAAGACAAAGGCGGTTCTATAAAGCATTGGTATAGGGGGCTGAAGACTTTTGCACATCACATTTGTCAGATGTTTATTGGATTACAATGTGATAACCTCGTATCGTTCTCCTTCCACAATTATCTGATACTTTGTGTTGTTATCACTGAATATCCCAAAAAAATACATTTAACTTTGTGGTTGTGACAAAGGTCAGGGGGTGTGAAGACTTCTGCGAGGCGCTGTAAGTGGCCATGACCAAGATGTCTTCTCTGCATAGTACGGCCGGCTCTATTGTCCAGGGTCTGCCCGGTCTGGAACATGGAGGACCCCAGATCTGCTCCTTATATATGTCAGTGTCTCCAAAGAGAGGAAATAATGTGGGAGATGCAGAAACCTTCAGTACCTACCAGTAACAGGTGTATCTGCCCTTCATCTCTAAACTCTTGGAACGCCTGGTCTATTCTCGTTAATCCGTTATCTCTCTGCTAACTCTCTTCTTGACCCCTTACAATCTGGTTTCCGCGCTCTGCACTCTACTGAAACGGCTCTCACAAAAGTCTCCAATGATCTCCTGACGGCTAAATCCAGTGGTGACTTCTCTCTTCTTATTCTTCTGGACCTCTCGGCAGCTTTTGACACTATTGATCATCATCTTCTCCTCACTATGCTCCGCTCAGTTGGCCTCAATGACACTGCGCTCTCCTGGTTCTCCTCTTATCTCTCAGACCGCACTTTCAGTCTGTCATTTGCAGGCTCTGTTTCCTCCCCTCTTTCCCTTGCTGTTGGGGTTCCTCAGGGCTCGGTCCTCGGCCCCCTGCTCTTTTCTCTCTACACAGCCCCCATTGGACAAACCATCGCCAGATTTGGCTTCAGGTACCATCTTTATGCTGATGACACCCAATTATACACATCTTCCCGTGACATCACCCCTGCACTCATACAGAACACTAGTGACTGTCTCTCTGCTGTCTCTAATATCATGTCCTCGCTCTATCTGAAACTAAATCTCTCTAAGACTGAACTACTACTGTTTCCACCATCTAATAGATCTGTCCCTGATATATCCATTGCAGTCTCAGGCCTTACTATAACTCCTAGGTAGCAGGCCCGCTGCCTCGGGGTCATGTGTGACGCAGACCTTTCCTTCACCCCTCATATTGAATCACTCGCACGTTCATGTCACCTCCACCTCAAAAACATCTCCAGAATACACCCTTTCCTTACCAGAGATACACTAAAGACACTTATTGTCTCTCTGATTCATTCTCGCCTTGACTACTGTAACTCCTTACTAATCCGTCTTCCCCTCACTAAACTCTCCCCTCTACAATCTATTCTGAATGCAGCGGCCAGGCTCATCTATCAGGCTAGACGCTATAGCGAGGCCTCCGGTCTGTGCCGGTCACTACAGCGAGGCCTCGGGTCTGTGCCGGTCACTACAGCGAGGCCTCGGGTCTGTGCCGGTCACTACAGCGAGGCCTCCGGTCTGTGCCGGTCACTACAGCGAGGCCACCGGTCTGTGCCGGTCACTACAGCGAGGCCTCCGGTCTGTGCCGGTCACTACAGCGAGGCCTCCGGTCTGTGCCGGTCACTACAGCGAGGCCTCCGGTCTGTGCCGGTCACTACAGCGAGGCCTCGGGTCTGTGCCGGTCACTACAGCGGCCTCCGGTCTGTGCCGGTCACTACAGCGAGGCCTCCGGTCTGTGCCGGTCACTACAGCGAGGCCTCGGGTCTGTGCCGGTCACTACAGCGAGGCCTCCGGTCTGTGCCGGTCACTACAGCGAGGCCTCCGGTCTGTGCCGGTCACTACAGCGAGGCCTCCGGTCTGTGCCGGTCACTACAGCGAGGCCTCCGGTCTGTGCCGGTCACTACAGCGAGGCCTCCGGTCTGTGCCGGTCACTACAGCGAGGCCTCCGGTCTGTGCCGGTCACTACAGCGAGGCCTCCGGTCTGTGCCGGTCACTACAGCGAGGCCTCCGGTCTGTGCCGGTCACTACAGCGAGGCCTCCGGTCTGTGCCGGTCACTACAGCGAGGCCTCCGGTCTGTGCCGGTCACTACAGCGAGGCCTCCGGTCTGTGCCGGTCACTACAGCGAGGCCTCCGGTCTGTGCCGGTCACTACAGCGAGGCCTCCGGTCTGTGCCGGTCACTACAGCGAGGCCCCCGGTCTGTGCCGGTCACTACAGAGAGTCCTCCGGTCAGTGCCGGTCACTACAGCGAGGCCCCCGGTGTGTGCCGGTCGTTACATTGGCTGCCTATTCATTATAGAATAAAATATAAAGTTCTCCCCCTCCCCCACAAGGCTCTCCATAATGCCGCACCTCCCTACATTTCTTCCCTCATCTCTGTCTACCGCCCAACCCGTGCTCTCCGCTCACTCAATGACCTAACACTTCCATCCTCTATTATCAGAACCTCCCCCGCTCGTATACAAGACTTCTCCTGAGCTGCACCACTTCTCTGGAATGCTCTACCCCGGACAATAAGAGTAACTCCCAACTTCTACAGTTTCAAACGCAAACTAAAGACGCATCTTATCAGACCGGCCGATCACAATGTCTAACGTAACCCTTCCCCCTCCTCTGTCCCCGCCCCCACATTACCCCACATGATGTGATGTCATCTCAGGATAACTTTATAGGTCCAAGCTCCATCCACGTTACAGGACACGACTGGTGACGGCTCATAAAGTCTTATGTTTGTGTAATGACAGTCACCTCTATTACAGAAGTGTCTGACCCCTGTATAAGCAATACCGCCCCTGCTACCTCCTGTGTCACCCCCTGTTACCTCCTATATCACCCCCTGCTACCTCCTGTGTCACCCCCTCTACCTCATAGATTGTAAGCTCTTGTGAGCAGGGCCCTCAGTCCCATTGTGTGAAATGACTTTCTTTGTTATGTATCTGTCTGTATTTTAACCCTACAAATTGTACAGCGCTGCGGAATATGTTGGCGCTATATAAATAAAATGTATTATTATTATTATTATTATCACAGGTGTATCTGCCCGTCACAGGTGTATCTGCCCGTCACAGGTGTATCTGCCCGTCACAGGTGTATCTGCCCGTCACAGGTGTATCTGCGAGGTTATAATGGACCGGTGATGGGCCGGCGTATGATATTACACTGGCAGAGCCTTCCAGGACCTTTCCCCAGCACTAGGACTGGTCTCCCCTGGGCTTGCTGGGATTTGTAGTACCGCAGGTCCTGTGCCCCGAGCAGTGTGGAGGTCACTATGGCCCGGGCCGGGTGTATTAGATCATGTTCTGCACCTCGCTGTGAAGCTGCCGGTCATTCCTGACATAGCGATGGCGCAGGGTGGGCGCTGCCGGCTGTCACTCACTGCAGGCAAAGTACCTGGCAGGACGAGACTCTGAGCCCGGGCCCTCGTGTGGCCCCGGGGCGTCCTGAGCTGCCAGTACCGGTCTCTCTTGTGTATATGACTCAGTTACTGGCGTTAGTGGATAGGATGCAGAGGGTCGCTCTGTCTGGGTCCCCTGAGCCTTCTGGTCCACGTCCTGGGTTGGGGCTGAGTTTTTCGGGCGGAGCGGCTGCAGCGGCATATTTATTTATATAATGTATGTGTCAGGAGTGAAGCCGGCAATCTGCAAATCCTCTTAAATTCCATTCATAAATGCTCTCATTGTAAACTCTGGTCACACCCAGAGCTGCCGAGTCCAACCTCAGTACCCAGCATGCCTCAGTGCAGCACCCAGCCATGTCTCCCAGCACCCAGCCGTGTCTCCCAGCACCCAGCCGTGTCTCCCAGCACCCAGCATGCCTCAGTGCAGCACCCAGCCGTGTCTCCCTGCACCCAGCCGTGTCTCCCTGCACCCAGCCGTGTCTCCCTGCACCCAGCCGTGTCTCTCTGCACCCAGCCGTGTCTCTCTGCACCCAGCCGTGTCTCCCTGCACCCAGCCGTGTCTCCCTGCACCCAGCCGTGTCTCCCTGCACCCAGCCGTGTCTCCCTGCACCCAGCCGTGTCTCCCTGCACCCAGCCGTGTCTCCCTGCACCCAGCCGTGTCTCCCTGCACCCAGCCGTGTCTCCCTGCACCCAGCCGTGTCTCCCTGCACCCAGCCGTGTCTCTCTGCACCCAGCCGTGTCTCCCAGCACCCAGCCGTGTCTCCCTGCACCCAGCCGTGTCTCCCAGCACCCAGCCGTGTCTCCCAGCACCCAGCCGTGTCTCCCTGCACCCAGCCGTGTCTCCCTGCACCCAGCCGTGTCTCCCTGCACCCAGCCGTGTCTCCCAGCACCCAGCCGTGTCTCCCAGCACCCAGCCGTGTCTCCCAGCACCCAGCCGTGTCTCCCTGCACCCAGCCGTGTCTCCCTGCACCCAGCCGTGTCTCCCTGCACCCAGCCGTGTCTCTCAGCACCCAGCCGTGTCTCCCAGCACCCAGCCGTGTCTCCCTGCACCCAGCCGTGTCTCCCTGCACCCAGCCGTGTCTCCCTGCACCCAGCCGTGTCTCCCTGCACCCAGCCGTGTCTCCCTGCACCCAGCCGTGTCTCTCTGCACCCAGCCGTGTCTCTCTGCACCCAGCCGTGTCTCCCAGCACCCAGCCGTGTCTCCCAGCACCCAGCCGTGTCTCCCTGCACCCAGCCGTGTCTCCCTGCACCCAGCCGTGTCTCCCTGCACCCAGCCGTGTCTCCCTGCACCCAGCCGTGTCTCTCAGCACCCAGCCGTGTCTCCCTGCACCCAGCCGTGTCTCTCAGCACCCAGCCGTGTCTCCCAGCACCCAGCCGTGTCTCCCAGCACCCAGCCGTGTCTCCCTGCACCCAGCCGTGTCTCTCAGCACCCAGCCGTGTCTCCCAGCACCTAGCCGTGTGTCCCAGCACCCAGCCGTGTGCACATCACCCTTGCACACTGGGTATATAGTGATCTCCCCAGACCTTACATCTTACCCAGCATGCCTTGCCTTTCCAGAGCACATCTGTGGATGTCAGAATACATTGCAATGTGATGGTCTTGACCGATAACAGAGAGTAGTACCAGACGGTGGGAAAAACTTCTAAAACTTTTCAGTACAGAATAACAAATAGTGGAAGTTTTCTCTAGACCTGTTCTGGTATATGGGGAGGGGTGCGGGGGTCCTCCATACTGTAATGGACTGTTGTACTTCTCTCTAGGTCTCCCCTCCCCCTAGTACAGTTCTGGTATATGGGGAGGGGTGCGGGGGTCCTCCATTCTGTAATGGACTGTTGTGCTTCTCTCTAGGTCTCCCCTCCCCCTGGTACAGTCCTGGTATATGGGGAGGGGTGCGGGGGTCCTCCATTCTGTAATGGACTGTTGTACTTCTCTCTAGGTCTCCCCTCTCCTTGGTACAGTCCTGGTATATTGGGAGGGGTGCGGGGGTCCTCCATACTGTAATGGACTGTTGTAATTCTCTCTAGGTCTCCCCTCTCCTTGGTACAGTCCTGGTGTATGGGGAGGGGTGCGGGGGTCCTCCATACTGTAATGGATTGTTGTACTTCTCTCTAGGTCTCCCCTCCCCCTGGTACAGTCCTGGTATATGGGGAGGGGTGCGGGGATCCTCCATACTGTAATGGATTGTTGTGCTTCTCTCTAGGTCTCCCCTCCCCCTGGTGCAGTCCTGGTATATGGGGAGGGGTGCGGGGGTCCTCCATACTGTAATGGACTGTTGTGCTTCTCTCTAGGTCTCCCCTCCCCCTGGTGCAGTCCTGGTATATGGGGAGGGGTGCGGGGGTCCTCCATACTGTAATGGATTGTTGTGCTTCTCTCTAGGTCTCCTCTCTCCCCTCCCTCTGGTGTAGACCCATGGCCCGTCGGTCCCAGAGCTCCTCACAGGGGGACAACCCTCTGGACCCCAATTACCTGCCCCCGCACTACAAGGAGTATTACCGTATTGCTATAGATGTTCTGGCGGAGGAGGGGCCGGAGGCGTATCAGCGGTTCCTTACAGAGGAGGGGGCTCCAGACTTCTTATGTCATTCTGAAGTGGACCACATCTCAAAATACCTGCAAAGACCCCCAGAGCCCACCCAAGACAGTCTGTACCCGGACCATAGCTATAGTGGACAGGAGGAGGACGATGGCTCATCAGGAACCTATTGGCCCATGCACTCAGACACCGCCGCTCCGGAGCTGGACCTCGGGTGGCCCACCATCTTTGGCTTTCAAGGGACAGAGGTGACAACCCTGATCCATCCACCCCCTCCTGACAGCCCCAGTATTAAGGAAGAGGTGCGAAGGATGATTCGGTCTGCACAACAGGTGAGAGGACAGATATATACAGAAAATTACACCATGGGTAATTATATATACACTCATATATCTTATATACACTTCCATAAAACTATAGATTTGTATACACTCTGTGATACCTCTGTCCCTGCAGTCTGCTGGTGTGTGATACCTCTGTCCCTGCAGTCTGGTGTGTGATACCGCTGTCCCTGCAGTCTGGTGGTGTGTGATATCTCTGTCCCTGCAGTCTGCTGGTGTGTGATATCTATGTCCCTGCAGTCTGGTGGTGTGTGATATCTCTGTCCCTGCAGTCTGGTGTGTGATATCTCTGTCCCTGCAGTCTGCTGGTGTGTGATACCTCTGTCCCTGCAGTCTGCTGGTGTGTGATATCTCTGTCCCTGCAGTCTGGTGTGTGATATCTCTGTCCCTGCAGTCTGCTGTGTGATACCTCTGTCCCTGCAGTCTGGTGTGTGATACCTCTGTCCCTGCAGTCTGCTGGTGTGTGATACCTCTGTCCCTGCAGTCTGCTGGTGTGTGATACCTCTGTCCCTGCAGTCTGCTGGTGTGTGATACCTCTGTCCCTGCAGTCTGCTGGTGTGTGATATCTCTGTCCCTGCAGTCTGGTGTGTGATATCTCTGTCCCTGCAGTCTGCTGTGTGATACCTCTGTCCCTGCAGTCTGCTGGTGTGTGATATCTCTGTCCCTGCAGTCTGGTGTGTGATATCTCTGTCCCTGCAGTCTGGTGTGTGATACCTCTGTCCCTGCAGTCTGCTGGTGTGTGATATCTCTGTTCCTGCAGTCTGCTGGTGTGTGATATCTCTGTCCCTGCAGTCTGCTGGTGTGTGATATCTCTGTCCCTGCAGTCTGCTGGTGTGTGATATCTCTGTCCCTGCAGTCTGCTGGTATGTGATATCTCTGTCCCTGCAGTCTGCTGGTGTGTGATACCTCTGTCCCTGCAGTCTGGTGTGTGATATCTCTGTCCCTGCAGTCTGCTGGTGTGTGATATCTCTGTCCCTGCAGTCTGGTGTGTGATACCTCTGTCCCTGCAGTCTGCTGGTGTGTGATACCTCTGTCCCTGCAGTCTGCTGGTGTGTGATATCTCTGTCCCTGCAGTCTGCTGGTGTGTGATATCTCTGTCCCTGCAGTCTGCTGGTGTGTGATATCTCTGTCCCTGCAGTCTGCTGGTGTGTGATACCTCTGTCCCTGCAGTCTGCTGGTGTGTGATATCTCTGTCCCTGCAGTCTGCTGTGTGATACCTCTGTCCCTGCAGTCTGGTGGTGTGTGATATCTCTGTCCCTGCAGTCTGCTGGTGTGTGATATCTCTGTCCCTGCAGTCTGCTGGTGTGTGATATCTCTGTCCCTGCAGTCTGCTGGTGTGTGATATCTCTGTCCCTGCAGTCTGCTGGTGTGTGATATCTCTGTCCCTGCAGTCTGGTGTGTGATATCTCTGTCCCTGCAGTCTGCTGGTGTGTGATATCTCTGTCCCTGCAGTCTGCTGGTGTGTGATATCTCTGTCCCTGCAGTCTGGTGTGTGATATCTCTGTCCCTGCAGTCTGCTGGTGTGTGATATCTCTGTCCCTGCAGTCTGCTGTGTGATACCTCTGTCCCTGCAGTCTGGTGGTGTGTGATATCTCTGTCCCTGCAGTCTGCTGGTGTGTGATATCTCTGTCCCTGCAGTCTGCTGGTGTGTGATATCTCTGTCCCTGCAGTCTGCTGGTGTGTGATATCTATGTCCCTGCAGTCTGGTGTGTGATATCTCTGTCCCTGCAGTCTGCTGGTGTGTGATATCTCTGTCCCTGCAGTCTGGTGTGTGATATCTCTGTCCCTGCAGTCTGCTGGTGTGTGATACCTCTGTCCCTGCAGTCTGGTGTGTGATATCTCTGTCCCTGCAGTCTGGTGTGTGATATCTCTGTCCCTGCAGTCTGCTGGTGTGTGATACCTCTGTCCCTGCAGTCTGGTGTGTGATACCTCTGTCCCTGCAGTCTGGTGTGTGATATCTCTGTCCCTGCAGTCTGGTGTGTGATAACTCTGTCCCTGCAGTCTGCTGGTGTGTGATATCTCTGTCCCTGCAGTCTGCTGGTGTGTGATACCTCTGTCCCTGCAGTCTGCTGGTGTGTGATACCTCTGTCCCTGCAGTCTGGTGTGTGATACCTCTGTCCCTGCAGTCTGGTGGTGTGTGATATCTCTGTCCCTGCAGTCTGGTGGTGTGTGATATCTCTGTCCCTGCAGTCTGGTGTGTGATATCTCTGTCCCTGCAGTCTGGTGTGTGATATCTCTGTCCCTGCAGTCTGGTGTGTGATATCTCTGTCCCTGCAGTCTGGTGTGTGATATCTCTGTCCCTGCAGTCTGCTGGTGTGTGATATCTCTGTCCCTGCAGTCTGCTGGTGTGTGATATCTCTGTCCCTGCAGTCTGCTGGTGTGTGATATCTCTGTCCCTGCAGTCTGGTGTGTGATATCTCTGTCCCTGCAGTCTGCTGTTGTGTGATATCTCTGTCCCTGCAGTCTGCTGGTGTGTGATATCTCTGTCCCTGCAGTCTGCTGGTGTGTGATATCTCTGTCCCTGCAGTCTGCTGGTGTGTGATATCTCTGTCCCTGCAGTCTGCTGGTGTGTGATATCTCTGTCCCTGCAGTCTGCTGGTGTGTGATACCTCTGTCCCTGCAGTCTGCTGGTGTGTGATATCTCTGTCCCTGCAGTCTGGTGTGTGATATCTCTGTCCCTGCAGTCTGCTGGTGTGTGATATCTCTGTCCCTGCAGTCTGCTGGTGTGTGATATCTCTGTCCCTGCAGGTTTCATACCCGTCTTCCAGTCTCCTCTTACTCCTCTGTCTCCTGAATGTCCTACTATAATCCTGCAGGTTATTACACCACTGAGATCTGCAGAACATTGTCATGTCTCTGTGCTTTATCTTGCACTTATTTGCACACTTTCTGGTGTCCTCTCTGTATTTCAGGTGATCGGGATTGTCATGGACTTCTTCACCGATGTGGACATCCTCTCTGACCTCCTGGATGCCGCTGCCCGCCGGGTTCCCGTTTACATCATCCTGGATGAGATGAACTCTCAGCACTTTCTTGACATGGCGTCTAAGTGCAGGGTCAACCTGAATTTTGTTGAGGTGAGTCCAGGAGGGGGGGCCCTGTTACATAGTAGGAGGGGGCCCTGTTATACAGTAGGAGGGGGGGCCCCCGTTACACAGTAGGAGGGGGCCCCGTTACACAGTAGGAGGGGGCCCCGTTACAGATTTAGCAGTCTAGTCATGTTTGCTGTCCGGGTCGGTCCTCGCTGTGATGTCACTGGTGTTGCAGAGGATCATGGTCCTGAATGTAGGCGCTTGTATGTGTGTGCAGCCGCTGATCTCCTCCATGTGATGACTCCATTCTCTCCACCATGGGTAAACACTGTGCGCTGCCGGGAGGGGCAGATAGTGCGGCAGCTGCTGACCGTCGCCTCCCAGAGTGCTCAGCGACACGCTAAGGGCAAAGGTCAGCTATACCTGAGAAGAAGTGGCCTGTAAATCTCCCTGGGAACACTCCTATCTGCAGAGTATTGCACACAGACCCGAGCGCTGAACATCGCACCACAGCTCAGACTGATACAAGGTGCTGCTCCTAGGACACGCCCGAGAGTTCAGAGTCTGAGGCCACAACCCTAAGAAATAACATCATTTCTTCCCTTTTCCCCATCTTCTCATTGCTCTCCTCTTTTCTTCCTTTATTCTTTTCCTTCCTAATTCCAATAACCTTCTTCCCCACTGTTTATGTTCTTCCTTCTTTCCTTCCGCCTGTCTCCCATCGCCTCTTTTCTCACTCTCATGAATGTCCTTCCTTTCTTCCTCCTTTGGCCTTCATTTCCTCGTCCTTCCTTCATCCCTTCTCTCATTCCTTCTTTTCTTTCCTCAGTTCTTCCTTTTCTCCTTATCCAGTCTTTATTCCAGTTGTTTTCTACCTTCCTCGCCTCCTTCTTTCCTTCCTTGCTGCCTCCTCCTCCTATTTCCCTCTTCTTCATTCCCATAACCACTTTCCTTCCTTCATTCTCCTCGACAGTCTTTTCCATATCCGTCCTCCATCCCTCTGTTCCATGTTTTCTTCCTACATCTTTCTCTACCCTTTTCCATGTCTTCCTTCCCTCCCTCCTTCCACCTTTTTCTATATCATACTTTCCTCCTTCCTTTCTTACATCTTCCTCCACTTTTCCATGTCTTCCTTCCTTCCTAATTGCTCACTCCCTTACATCTTCCTTCCTTACTTGCCTGTCTCCCTCCCTATCTTATTTCCTCTCTTTTCCTTTTCTCTGATGTTTGTTCCTCAATCACGCTAAAACGGCTGGAAGGATTTCCCTAAAATTTTCCAGAAACATAGTTATTCCTTGCGATTGAAACCTAGGCTACTTTTCGTGCCGCTAAACAACATGGCTCCTTAGCAGGACAGTCCCAAAAGTAGGACTCCAAGCCCCACACACACACTTCCTTGCATTTCCGGCCCCAAAATACCTCCACACTCCATATTGTTGCCTCTACGGTAGCCCTAACCACACTCCATCACATTTACATGTATTTCCACACCTTACACACTCACATAACCCCAAAAACAAAGGTCCCGCTCTGCCACCGCCATCTTCTCTTATCAGCCGCGTGCCACCGCTTGGCCACTCACACCAACTGCACTTCACTGATTCACTGATGACGCCACACGCAAAGTTCCTGCGCAGAGCCCTCACACAGTCTGGCCCGCACGGCACACATCAGACCGCAGAGCGCACACACAGTCTGGCCCGCACGGCACACATCAGACCGCAGAGCGCACACACAGTCTGGCCCGCACGGCACACATCAGACCGCAGAGCGCACACACAGTCTGGCCCGCACGGCACACATCAGACCGCAGAGCGCACACACAGTCTGGCCCGCACGGCACACATCAGACCGCAGAGCGCACACACAGTCTGGCCCGCACGGCACACATCAGACCGCAGAGCGCACACACAGTCTGGCCCGCACGGCACACATCAGACCGCAGAGCGCACACACAGTCTGGCCCGCACGGCACACATCAGACCGCAGAGCGCACACACAGTCTGGCCCGCACGGCACACATCAGACCGCAGAGCGCACACACAGTCTGGCCCGCACGGCACACATCAGACCGCAGAGCGCACACACAGTCTGGCCCGCACGGCACACATCAGACCGCAGAGCGCACACACAGTCTGGCCCGCACGGCACACATCAGACCGCAGAGCACACACACAGTCTGGCCCGCACGGCACACATCAGACCGCAGAGCGCACACACAGTCTGGCCCGCACGGCACACATCAGACCGCAGAGCACACACACACACAGTCTGGCCCGCACGGCACACATCAGACCGCAGAGCGCACACACAGTCTGGCCCGCACGGCACACATCAGACCGCAGAGCACACACACACACAGTCTGGCCCGCACGGCACACATCAGACTGCAGAGCCCACACACAGTCTGGCCCGCACGGCACACATCAGACCGCAGAGCGCACACACAGTCTGGCCCGCACGGCACACATCAGACCGCAGAGCGCACACACACAGTCTGGCCCGCACGGCACACATCAGACCGCAGAGCGCACACACAGTCTGGCCCGCACGGCACACATCAGACCGCAGAGCGCACACACAGTCTGGCCCGCACGGCACACATCAGACCGCAGAGCGCACACACAGTCTGGCCCGCACCGCCACTCAGCCCCGACCCGGCAACTTTCCTTCACTGTCTGCACACTCAGCGGTAAGTTCGCAGCACACACATAAGCTGCCCTGCTCTATCTCCTCTGTCCTTCACCACAGTCGCCCGGCCATCCGGCAC
The DNA here is from genome assembly GCF_031893055.1 of Leptodactylus fuscus. Taxonomy (NCBI): domain Eukaryota; kingdom Metazoa; phylum Chordata; class Amphibia; order Anura; family Leptodactylidae; genus Leptodactylus; species Leptodactylus fuscus. The sequence goes on along the minus strand of NC_134268.1, from coordinate 684,792 downwards.
ATCACAACACCTCCGGCCTACAACACCACTTCCCCCCCCTCAAAATAAAAAAAAAAAACACCTCACAAGCTCTTCCACAGTGCCCCACGGCGTACGGGATGACCATCTCAACCATTACGGCCCACTGCCACATCCCCCGCCACGCTCCACCTCACGGCGGCCACTTTCCTGCATTCCTAACCTGTGGTGACCATAGCAACTGGGTCTCCGCCACACGCGGAGCCCCGCTGCTCATGGCCGCCATTAACCCACCCACCCTTTCATTCGCAGGCCGGCTCCTGTCTGCCGACCTGTTTCGCTTCCAGCCGCCAGCATATCCCGCCTCCGAGCACGCTCATTCACATCTTACCATCGCGGCTGCCCTAACACCAGCCGCGATAGTAAGACACATACAATCTCCTTTGCTTGCCGGGTATACCTCATGCCTGCAATCAAAATGTACTTTGATTGCAGGCATGCAATCCCCCCCCCATACCTTCAATAGTAACATGCCTGCAATCAAAATGCTGTTTGACTGCAGGCATGAACAGTTAACCCCCCCATCCCCCCCCATACCTTCTATGTTGCAGACCGGCTCCTGTTCCGCGCCCAGCCGGGAGCCTACTGAAGACTCCCGCAGTGCTAACACCCTCTATATCCCATACACGGCAATACACTTGGATTGCCGTTTATGGGACTTGCAATCACATGATTGCAGGTTCAAACAGGGGCAGCATTATTATATGGTAAGTCTGTCCCAACCTGGAAACTCCCTCACACTGCAGGGCAGGAGGGACATGAGAACGACACCAGTCCCCTCCAGCCGGTACAATAAAACTAAAAGTCACACAAAACACTTCCTATAAATAAAATAAGCCACTACACCACATACACAAGTAAAAAACACTCTCACGGTGAGTTCACAAGTAGTCTACGCGACACGCAATTTGCAGTGCTTACGGAGCGTGTCCGCCGCGTTTTTTTAACGGTGCGCGTATACGCCATCTATGCGGCGTTAAAGTGGCGCATAATAGACACAGTCATGACCACTGACGAAAGCACAAATTACCCTGTCGAATTCCTTAACACCTTGGAATTACCAGGCGTGCCTTCCCATACACTTGAGCTAAAGCTTGGCGTCCCAGTTCTGCTCATGCGCAATCTTGATGCACCCAGATTCTGCAATGGCACAAGGCTACGTGTCACACAGCTGGGGACAAATGTCATTGAAGCCACTATACTTACAGGAGCAGCTAAAGGTGAAAGCGTCTTCATCCCCCCAATACCAATTATACCAACTAATTTGCCATTTCAATTTAAAAGACTCCAATTTCCCCTTTAATTGGCTTTTACAAACGCTATTAATAAGTCCCAAGGACAAACACTAAAAGTGGCAGGAATACATTTATAGCCACACCCTGCTTCTCTCATGGTCAGCTTTATGTCGCTTGCTCCCGCGTATCCAGCCCTGAAAACGTACACGTCTTGGCAGAAAATAACAAATCCTACAATGTGGTATATAGAAGTATATTAACTTAAAAATCCATGCTCACGAATACAGTATGTACATTTCAGGTTTACCATCTACCACCTGACCTAAAAAAAAAAAAAAAAAAAATATCCAAAAATACAAAGATTTCTATAGCAAGATTTCTCAAATGCTCTGACAGTTTCACACGTCTGTCTCCACCCAATTCTCCAAACACTGCAGACGAAGTCGCGGGTAAAAGCTAGTACTGATATATTTTTCAGGGTTTGTCTCCTTGGCCGTTCCTTGGAGTTTTATCCCCCAGGGCAGAGGGCGCTGTCTCTGATCACCATGGGGGTCATTGCTGGAGATTTTACTTGGCAGATTTGTGTTTTTCCAAAAGTTTATAAAAATAAGACAAACAAATCTTTGCGTACAATTGTGACCGCACAGTTCAAGACTGAAGCAAGATGGCGGCTACAAATTGTAATGTATCAGTGAGGGGTTGTAGGTACCCGGGGTTCATTGTTACCGTATCGAGCACAGCTGTGCAGATCAGTCAGTGGGCATCGCCTGTGCCGCCCGGCTGGAGGGGACTGGTGTCGTTCTCATGTCCCTCCTGCCCTGCAGTGTGAGGGAGTTTCCAGGTTGGGACAGACTTACCATATAATAATGCTGCCCCTGTACTTACCTGTAAATATTCTGTCTCTCCCCCGCCCAGCTATAATGGCAATGCCGTGTGGCCTCACCTGGAGAGTTGTCCCATAGAGGCCTCCTGCCCTGCGGTACCCGACTGTATCATTGGGCCTAAACCTGACTATGCCCAGCAGGGATGGGGCAAGGACAAGGGTGTCACTGAGGGACCGCACTCACACTGACGTGACTCTACTTCCTTTACAGTTCCTGAGGGTGCGGACGGTCTCTGGCCCCACATATTTCTGCAGGACGGGCACCACATTCAAGGGGAACCTTCGGGAGAAGTTCATGCTGGTGGACTGTACGGTGGTGCTGAGTGGGACGTACAGGTGAGACGACTTACCTGCCTGAGAGACGCGACACATTATGTCCAGCTTGTATCTCCTGCGATCGATGAGAAAATTTGTCGCTATGTAGTTTTTGCATCTTTTTGTACCTTTTCCGTTGAGGCTCAGACTATGTTCTCCTGTCTTACAGTTTTATGTGGTCATTTGAGAAGATCCACCGCAGCATTGCTCACATCTTCCAAGGAGAACTCGTTTCCAGCTTCGATGAAGAGTTTCGGATTCTCTTTGCCCAGTCCGATCCTCTTATCCCCCCTGAGAACGCTCTGCTGAAGATGGAGAAACCTTACATGGGAATGGTTCCATTCACCGGCCCTCGCCCTCTCTTTGACCGGAAGCTTCAGTTCATGTACCCGAGAGACGACAGCTCCCAGAACTCCTTCAATTCCTTTGGTGTAGATCTTGACCGCCATTATCTGCAGTCATTCCGCAGGGAGGATATGATGAGACACACAATGGACACGGCCGGCATGAGATTTCATGGGCCAAAGTTTCCAGACCAAATGCAGATGCAAATGGACAAAATGCAGATGTCCTTCATGCAGAGCAAACAGTTGGACATTGACGCCTACAAGAGGCACAGCTTTGCTGAAGGCACCTTTGAGAACTACATGGCTTCCAAGCAGTATGCCAGGCAAATGTTTATGAACACGGAGAACAATGAGTACCGCTTCCAGTCCAGTCAGCTCCAGAAAAGTCAGTTTATACAAATGGATCGTACCGGGCGCACTCAAGGACTCTTTGAGAAGATTCGAGGCAACCGTCAGGGTTTCCAGGAAACAGATGACATGGATTCCAGGTTCCCCGCTTATAAAGCTTTGCAGGGAGAGAGTAATTTTGCCATTGAGGGGGCTCCACACACAAGACTGGGCTACAACCCCTCCAGCTCGTCCCGGGAGGTTAGACATGGCTCAGATCAGGTGGCACTGGGGGGAGAAGGAAAATTTGGTCAAAGATCTCAAGGACGTCAGAAGTTTATGTGTCAAATGTCCCCTACACAAAAGCAGAGCTCTGAGCAGAAGCAATTCTTCCAAGACCAAGATGCAGATAAAAAAGGTCAAGATAACAAACAAGGTTTACGCAGCTGGCGAATCTCTTCATACTTGAGCGGAATTCAGCCAGACCAGGAAGAAGAAGGAATGATGATACCGATAGAGACAGAACCTTTCGAAGAAGCTCCATTCGCTATAGAAAAGCCAATACCTACAAGCGAGACATTGGCCAAGTATTCTATTGATCCCATCCCCCCCTATAAACCCTTATTAGCTGTAAGTGAGCCCCCGACGCACGTCGACACAAGCAAAGAGATATCCCTGATAGAGAAGGAGAAAGAAGATTCCTTCCTTTCACGACACGATTCTTTCCGCACTCGCACTAACCCCTTGATTCAGAGAAGTTCCCGTTTAAGATCGTCCCTTATATTTAGCAACTCGAAACTGGAGCAGCACGGGTCTACCGCTGAGGCGGTGCAGGTTATACAGAAGGAGCAGAGCACCAGCGAGGTGCTCAAAGACAATGAGATTGTGAAGACCTCGTCCAAAGTCGCCGAAATCCTGGAGAAGTACAGAAGTGGCAACAAAGACAACGAAGTGACATCTGTAATGCAGGCCAAAGCCGCCTCCAAAGTCATCCAGGAGGAGACAGAAGATGGACAGAAAAAGAGCACGACTGAAACTATGGCCTACAAATCCTTGGAATCCAAACTTCTAGACAAAGATTCGTTTAGCCGAACACTTCTTGAGTCGCAGTATCGGTCTTCAGTTACTTCTCAGTTCCAAGACCTTTACAGCAAAGATAGGCAGACAAGCTCCATTACCAAGGTGGAACAAAGGGTCTCAAGTATCCAGACAATAGATAGCAACATGGCTGCTCTTCCAGAGCCAAAAGACAGTGGGCCAATTATCACTGAAATTATAGACCCGCCAAAACCTCCAGAAGTTGAAGCGCCAAAGTCAGCAAGCAGGATCAACCCTGGTCTTCTGTTCGGAAATGCTCTCGAAAGTATGTCCCAAAATCCAATACCTATTGTCACTTCCCCCACCACTACCGTAACCAAACAAGAGGAGGAACCATCAAAAACTGAGCAAACCCCAATGGAGTTCATCCGAAGAGGGTCCATGAGGCTCAAGCAACTTCTTCAATCACAAAAAGAGAAGAAGTCAGAAGACGAGGCGGTTTCAGATGCAGCTAAAATAGAGAAACAGAATAGCGCTCTGAGACGTCTCTCTAAAAGTGAGATTTCGGAGTCGACACCAGTGGTGGAGACTGAAGACAAGTCCACTAAGTCATCGCCTTCTTCCCCACCCAAAACCACTTCCCAGACCAGGTTGTCTTCTTCAACTTCAAACGTCATTTTTAGTAGTAACCTACGTGATGACACCAAGGTCATCTTGGAGCAAATATCTGCCAATAGTCAAAAAAATAGGGCGGAGATGGCCAAACAGTCTCCGTCCTTATCTACCAGCGAATCCGAGGTGACCACTGCCAACACCAACTCAACGGAGACCAAAGCAGAAGATGCCAACAGTACAGAATCAAATTCTGTCAGCAGGACGGGAAGCTTCCTAAGCCGAAGCCGATTTTCCCGACCTTCACCGACCTCTCCAGAGGACAGAGATAACCTGCTCAAGAGGATGGAAAGCATCAGGAAGGAGAAGCGAGTCTACAGTAGGTTTGAAGTCTTCTGCAAAAAGGATGAACAGAACCAAGTGGAGGATGAGGACGACTCCAAGGACAAGAAAGTGGGGAAAATGCTGCTGGGGAAGTTAGGAACTCTTATGAAGAAGTGACCGTAGTCGTGGTCATACTGTCTCCATCTGGTGCCAACAACGCCTCACGTATTCCAGGGGATCTTTGTGTTATAAATTCCTGCAGAGGTCGTCCATGGGAATTTCCATTCTCGACTTGGGGGACCTGTCATGGAAACCATAGATAGAGGAATCTCTAAGTGAACTGGACCTTAAGTAACGGTACTGACCTCTGCCCCACCACCAAAGAACCAAACCACTTGTGCCTTCCGTGCGAGGAGCAGCTCTGTCTGAGACGTCTGCCCTCCCTCCATGTCTACCTGCAGTCCCATAAGGAGACGTTCTAGAACTACAAGCCCCATCGTGTCTGTGACCGGCTGTGACTTGTAGTCCCAGAACATCGCCGGCCTGTTGTAAAGAATCAAACTTTAATTTATTCACTAGAGGAGACAATCCTGACCGGTACAGGACGGATCGTGGCGAGGACGTTGGCGTGGAGTCTTTCTGCAGTATCCCCTCCCCCTTCCCGCCGCAGGACCAAGCACTGACCAATCCCCCATTTTTCTACCGTTTGTAAATAGCCGTGTATATTACTTAGCAGTATATAAAACCTGTGCATGATGAGGATTCCTGGCACGAAAGCCGTGGTCCACAGTCACATAGGATCCAGTCATACCATGCTACGTGAAGCCATCAGAGCTGCGGTGCAGGAGGCGGCGAGTGCCTGGACCAGGGCAGGTCCGTTGCTCTCGGTGATGGCGATTTTTTAAAAAAAAAAAAAAATTTTTCCTGCACTGTATTGTAGGATTTAAGCTAATAGGATTTTAGTGGGAACACCTACGTACGGGCGGATTATCAGGCCCAGTTTTCTGTCACACAAGCTATGATAACTCCTACAAACCCTCTCCCTCCTGACCGTGTCCTGCTCTCAGAGCTGCTGGAGATGTTCGTGTATCAGTGCACTTAATGGATATCAGTCAGAGATTTGTGCTGCGGTGTGTGAACAGTCCTCTGTGATGATACACAGCCTCAGTACAATGAAGTGTCACAAACCCTCAGCTCTGTGAGCAGGACGAGGTTATCCTCTGCTTGCTGGCACTCAATAGCAACATTCCTGGTCTGTATTCAGATAGAGCTAACAAAAATAAGCAATGGAAACACAAAGTATTATTTTTTTTCACTGAACAATCCAAATGATCGAAGGGAGGACAATGCTGGGAGTTGTAGTCCCACGGCACCAGAGGAGACATCTGAATTCTGGAGTCTTTGTGATCACTCGCCTGCTGTATTACCCTGATGGTTGGGGCTCTGGTCCCGCTTGGTCTCCCGCACCCCCTACCCCAGGCTGTAGGAGCACTGATTTTATTACGACTGATCCAGACCCCGGGGGTAGATTCACTTTATAAGAGTTGTGGGTGGGCTGCAGAGCGGACACTGGGTGACTACTGTGTGTCATGTGGAGTGTGAGGGCGTCTTCTGGTTTCTGAGGTCATGTCTGGTGCGATTGGATATTTAATGTAAGGCTAGAATTGCAGAACAAGCATTGCTGGATGTCTATATGTACTTCCCACCTGTTACCTGTAGGGGGCAGCACAGGGACCAGTAAAGGGAGGCTCAGGTATATTGTGTCAAATAAAAACATTGTTCACAAGTTGTGTTCTAGCGTCTTATTGTCTCGTCTTTTAAATGACCCCGGGCCCATGGCAGTGCAGTATAATGGTTTTAATGAGCCCCATGGACCCTACGTTTAGATACAGCACAGATGGTTGGGAGCAATTGTCCCGAAAGTGAGACGACCATGTGAGTGATAAGGAAGGGGAAAGGTGGAAGACCTTCAAAGTCTTAGGCTCAGAGTATCCAAAACCATCGTAGCCAAGGGGAAAGGTAGTATCATCCAAAACCAAGGCTCCGAGTATACAAACCAATGTAGCTGAGAGGAAAGGTAGTATCTCCCAACACCGAGGCTCCGAGTATACAAACCAATGTAACCAAGAGGAAAGGTAGTATCACCCAACACCGAGGCTCCGAGTATACAAACCAATGTAGCTGAGAAGAAAGGTAGTATCTCCCAACACCGAGGCTCCGAGTATACAAACCAATGTAACCAAGAGGAAAGGTAGTATCACCCAACACCGAGGCTCCGAGTATACAAACCAATGTAACCGAGAGGAAAGGTAGTATCACCCAACACCGAGGCTCCGAGTATACAAACCAATGTAACCGAGAGGAAAGGTAGTATCACCCAACACCGAGGCTCCGAGTATACAAACCAATGTAACCGAGAGGAAAGATAGTATCACCCAACACCGAGGCTCCGAGTATACAAACCAATGTAACCGAGAGGAAAGGTAGTATCACCCAACACCGAGGCTCCGAGTATACAAACCAATGTAGCTGAGAAGAAAGGTAGTATCTCCCAACACCGAGGCTCCGAGTATACAAACCAATGTAACCAAGAGGAAAGGTAGTATCACCCAACACCGAGGCTCCGAGTATACAAACCAATGTAGCTGAGAAGAAAGGTAGTATCTCCCAACACCGAGGCTCCGAGTATACAAACCAATGTAACCAAGAGGAAAGGTAGTATCACCCAACACCGAGGCTCCGAGTATACAAACCAATATAGCCGAGAAGAAAGGTAGTATCACCCAACACCGAGGCTCCGAGTATACAAACCAATGTAACCAAGAGGAAAGGTAGTATCACCCAACACCGAGGCTCCGAGTATACAAACCAATGTAACCGAGAGGAAAGGTAGTATCACCCAACACCGAGGCTCCGAGTATACAAACCAATGTAACCGAGAGGAAAGGTAGTATCACCCAACACCGAGGCTCCGAGTATACAAACCAATGTAACCGAGAGGAAAGGTAGTATCACCCAACACCGAGGCTCCGAGTATACAAACCAATGTAGCTGAGAAGAAAGGTAGTATCTCCCAACACCGAGGCTCCGAGTATACAAACCAATGTAACCAAGAGGAAAGGTAGTATCACCCAACACCGAGGCTCCGAGTATACAAACCAATATAGCCGAGAAGAAAGGTAGTATCACCCAACACCGAGGCTCCGAGTATACAAACCAATGTAACCAAGAGGAAAGGTAGTATCACCCAACACCGAGGCTCCGAGTATACAAACCAATGTAACCAAGGGGAAAGGTAGTATCACCCAACACCGAGGCTCCGAGTATACAAACCAATGTAGCCAAGAGGAAAGGTAGTATCACCCAACACCGAGGCTCTGAGTATCTGAAACCAACGTAACCGAGAGGAAAGATAGTATCACCCAACACCGAGGCTCCGAGTATACAAACCAATGTAACCAAGAGGAAAGGTAGTATCACCCAACACCGAGGCTCCGAGTATACAAACCAATATAGCCGAGAAGAAAGGTAGTATCACCCAACACCGAGGCTCCGAGTATACAAACCAATGTAACCAAGAGGAAAGGTAGTATCACCCAACACCGAGGCTCCGAGTATACAAACCAATATAGCCGAGAAGAAAGGTAGTATCACCCAACACCGAGGCTCCGAGTATACAAACCAATGTAACCAAGAGGAAAGGTAGTATCACCCAACACCGAGGCTCCGAGTATACAAACCAATGTAACCAAGGGGAAAGGTAGTATCACCCAACACCGAGGCTCCGAGTATACAAACCAATGTAGCCAAGAGGAAAGGTAGTATCACCCAACACCGAGGCTCTGAGTATCTGAAACCAACGTAACCGAGAGGAAAGATAGTATCACCCAACACCGAGGCTCCGAGTATACAAACCAATGTAACCAAGAGGAAAGGTAGTATCACCCAACACCGAGGCTCCGAGTATACAAACCAATATAGCCGAGAAGAAAGGTAGTATCACCCAACACCGAGGCTCCGAGTATACAAACCAATGTAACCAAGAGGAAAGGTAGTATCACCCAACACCGAGGCTCCGAGTATACAAACCAATGTAACCAAGAGGAAAGGTAGTATCACCCAACACCGAGGCTCCGAGTATACAAACCAATGTAACCAAGAGGAAAGGTAGTATCTCCCAACACCGAGGCTCCGAGTATACAAACCAATATAGCCGAGAAGAAAGGTAGTATCACCCAACACCGAGGCTCCGAGTATACAAACCAATGTAACCAAGAGGAAAGGTAGTATCACCCAACACCGAGGCTCCGAGTATACAAACCAATATAGCCGAGAAGAAAGGTAGTATCACCCAACACCGAGGCTCCGAGTATACAAACCAATGTAACCAAGAGGAAAGGTAGTATCACCCAACACCGAGGCTCTGAGTATCTGAAACCAACGTAACCGAGAGGAAAGATAGTATCACCCAACACCGAGGCTCCGAGTATACAAACCAATGTAGCCAAGGGGAAAGGTAGTATCACCCAACACCGAGGCTCCGAGTATACAAACCAATGTAACCAAGAGGAAAGGTAGTATCTCCCAACACCGAGGCTCCGAGTATACAAACCAATGTAGCCAAGGGGAAAGGTAGTATCACCCAACACCGAGGCTCCGAGTATACAAACCAATGTAGCCAAGAGGAAAGATAGTATCACCCAACACCGAGGCTCCGAGTATACAAACCAATGTAGCCAAGAGGAAAGATAGTATCACCCAACACCGAGGCTCTGAGTATCTGAAACCAACGTAACCGAGAGGAAAGATTAGTATCACCCAACACCGAGGCTCCGAGTATACAAACCAATGTAGCCAAGAGGAAAGATAGTAACACCCAACACTGAGGCTCCAAGTATACAAACCAATGTATCCGAGAAGAAAGGTAGTATCACCCAACACCGAGGCTCTGAGTATCCAACCAATGTAGTCAAGAGGAAAGGTAGTATCAGCCAACACCGAGGCTCCGAGTATACAAACCAATGTAGCCGAGAGGAAAGATAGTATCACCCAACACCGAGGCTCTGAGTATCTGAAACCAACGTAACCGAGAGGAAAGATAGTATCACCCAACACCGAGGCTCCGAGTATACAAACCAATGTAGCCAAGAGGAAAGATAGTATCACCCAACAACAAGGCTCTGAGTATACAAACCCAACATAGGTAAGGGAGGAAAGGTAGTATCATCCAACACCAAGGCTCTGAGTATCCAACCAATGTAGCCAAGGGGAAAGGTAGTATCACCCAACACCGAGGCTCCAAGTATACAAACCAATGTATCCGAGAAAAAAGGTAGTATCACCCAACACCGAGGCTCCGAGTATACAAACCAATGTAGCTGAGAAAAAAGGTAGTATCACCCAACACCGAGGCTCTGAGTATCCAACCAATGTAGCCAAGAGGAAAGATAGTATCACCCAACACCGAGGCTCTGAGTAAACAAACCAATGTAGCCGAGAAGAAAGATAACAGCCAACACCGAGGCTCCAAACCCAACATAGGTAAGGGAGGAAAGGTGGTATCACCCAACACCGAGGCTCCGAGTATCCAACCAATGTATCCGAGAGGAAAGAAAGTATCAGCCAACACCGAGGCTCTGAGTATCTGAAACCAACATAGGTAAGGCAGGAAAGGTAGTATCATCCAACACTAAGGCTCCGAGTATCCAAACCAATGTAGCTGAGAAGAAAGGTAGTATCACCCAACACCGAGGCTCTGAGTATCTGAAACCAACGTAACCGAGAGGAAAGATTGTATCTGCCAACACCGAGGCTCCGAGTAAACAAACTAATATAGCCGAGAAGAAAGATAGTATCATCCAACACCGAGGCTCTGAGTATCTGAAACCAATGTAGCCGAGAAGAAAGATAGTATCACCCAACACCGAGGCTCCGAGTATACAAACCAATGTAGCCAAGAGGAAAGGTAGTATCATCCAACACCAAGGCTCTGAGTATCCAAACCCAACATGGGTAAGGGAGGAAACGTAGTATCATCCAACACCAAGGCTCCGAGTATCCTAACCAATGTAGCCGAGAAGAAAGATTAGTATCACACAACACCGAGGCTCCAAGTAAACAAACCAATGTAGCCAAGAAGAAAGATAACAGCCAACACTGAGGCTCCAAACCCAACATAGGTAAGGGAGGAAAGGTAGTATCACCCAACACCGAGGCTCCGAGTATCCAAACCCAACATAGTCGAAGGAGGAGGAATAGTCGTATTTAACATTGTGGCTCTGAATATCCAAAACCAATGTAGCCAAGGGGGGAAAGGTCGTATCACCTGGCACTGGTTCTCATGAGTGTCCTTATATAAGACAGCAGAGGAGGCCAATTATACCCAACACTGAGGTTTCCAAATATCTGAGGGGGTCCATAACATAGAGGCAGCCCATGTGGGGAGGGGGCCCAGCCCTGGTTGTTCCTGTGCAGAAAATGACTTCTTATAGTATGACTGGCATAGATACAGGTATTACATGCAGGATATTTAGCTCTCCACAGGACTCGTATGTACGTATATAATAGTATAGATGTGCGTAATACAAGGGCCGGATATTACCGCAATACTGTGACTAGGCAAAAGACATTCCCTATAATACCGCCAGCTGATGACCCCCTAATACCGCCATACTGGTACTGAAGAAAGCCTACAACACCATAGAGGTTGTGTCAGAGTGCGGTGCCTGCCGCTGACCTCCTGATTACAGATATAGGATATATAACCTTACCGCAGAATAGCGCAGGACCCCGTATCTGACTGAGCCTACAACCCAGACACCTGGACGCTGCAGGACCCGGATACCTCATCCGGCACTCACTACTGATATCACCAGAACAGAGACAGAATTTTGTAACACAAACTCGGAATTTTTTGTATTTTGTGACTTAAAAAATGTCAAATTTGTAAACGTTATTTCCTGCAGCCTGCAGGGGGCGCTGGTTGTGCTTGTTAGTAATGAAACGGTGACATCTGTAGGGGGGAAGGCGGTAGTGCACGCTGCAAGACGGCAGGAAACTAGGGGCATGTTCACACCGCAGAAATGGAAGAAAAAGTTGAGACTTCTGCTTTCTGCCTGAAATTCAGCACCAAATTCCACAGTGTGAACATTCCCTTACTGGATAGAAGAGGGGCAGAGTATTCAGTGTGTCCATATAGTGAGCAAGAAAGTGGGGGTTACCCAACCAATTTCTATGGTTTTATTTGTTTTAATCCCTTAAGAAAAATTCTTGGTGTCGCCATATTCTGCATAAGGCGTCTGCCAGAATAGTATGGTGGGTGTTGGGAAGGGGTTAAAGCCCCATCACTTTTGTGCCCCCTTTTGTGATGTGACTGACCCATAAACTGCCCAGAGAAGAGAATGGGGGTAGTAGTGAGGAGAGGTGGAGTGATCCTGTACTGTGTTTCCCCACTCAGAGGCCGCATACGGACACCAGTGCTTTGCTTTAAAAACCCATTAAAACAAAAGCCGTCCCCTGTCCAGTGTCTCTGGGGATTAGGCCGGAAAGCCCTGGACAGACGGCAGGCGCTGGTGTGAACGCTGCATTGCTGTGACTTGCTGAACTTACGTTCCACATCTCATCTAATAAAATAAATCACAGAACGACAACTACTTACAGTCACATCATCTGCAGGTCAAAATGAATAACGTCATCAGGAAGAAGCGGGCGAGGTATCGGGGGAGGTGACATGTCTGCGGCCATAATACCGTCATCAGGACAACGCCAACACTGTTAGATGGTATGGCCGCTCTCCAATCACTGTCACTGTGGTATTCAGCCATGATTAGAGGGGAAGGGCTGAGAAGTGGACGAGCAAAAACCACTCACAAAGATTCCGAGGTGACCACAGACCCCACGCTGGCTCAGTAGTTAGCACTGCAACCTTGCAGCGCTGGGGTCCTGGGTTCAAATCCCGCCAAGGACAACATCTGCAAGGAATCTGTATATTCTCCCCGTGTTTGCGTGGGTTTCCTCCAGGTACTCTGGTTTCCTCCCACACTCCAAAGACATACTGATAGGGAATGTAGAATGTGAGCCCTGTATGGGACAGTGACTGACAATGCCTGTAAAGAGCTGCGGAATATGAAGGCGCTATATAAGTCAGCATAATAAATAAATATATGGTATAATGTGTGTACAAGTCCTCAGACATGGCCCCTGTACTCCTGGTAGGTGACCCCAGACCCCTATATGATACACTGTGTGTACAAGTCCTCAGACATGGCCCCTGTACTCCTGGTAGGTGACCCCAGACCCCTATATGGTATATGCTGTATACAAGCCCTCAGACATGGCCCCTGTTCTCATGGTAGGTGACCCCAGACCCCTATATGGTACACTCTGTATACAAGCCCTCAGACATGGCCCCTGTACTCATGGTAGGTGACCCCAGACCCCTATATGATACACTCTGTATACAAGCCCTTATACATGGCCCCTGTACTCATGGTAGGTGACCCCCAGACCCCTATATGATACACTGTGTATACAAGCCCTCAGACATGGCCCCTGTACTCCTGGTAGGTGACCCCAGACCCCTATATGATACACTGTGTATACAAGCCCTCAGACATGGCCCCTGTACTCATGGTAGGTGACCCCCAGACCCCTATATGATACACTGTGTATACAAGCCCTCAGACATGGCCCCTGTACTCATGGTAGGTGACCCCAGACCCCTATATGGTATACTCTGTATACAAGCCCTCAGACATGGCCCCTGTACTCATGGTAGGTGACCCCCAGACCCCTATATGATACACTGTGTATACAAGCCCTCAGACATGGCCCCTGTACTCCTGGTAGGTGACCCCAGACCCCTATATGATACACTGTGTATACAAAGCCCTTATACATGGCCCCTGTACTCATGGTAGGTGACCCCCAGACCCCTATATGATACACTGTGTATACAAGCCCTCAGACATGGCCCCTGTACTCATGGTAGGTGACCCCAGACCCCTATATGATACACTGTGTATACAAGCCCTCAGACATGGCCCCTGTACTCATGGTAGGTGACCCCAGACCCCTATATGATACACTGTGTATACAAGCCCTCAGACATGGCCCCTGTACTCATGGTAGGTGACCCCCAGACCCCTATATGGTATATGCTGTATACAAGCCCTCAGACATGGCCCCTGTACTCATGGTAGGTGACCCCAGACCCCTATATGATACACTCTGTATACAAGCCCTTATACATGGCCCCTGTACTCATGGTAGGTGACCCCACACTCCTATATGATACACTCTGTATACAAAGCCCTTATACATGGCCCCTGTACTCATGGTAGGTGACCCCAGACCCCTATATGATACACTGTGTATACAAGCCCTCAGACATGGCCCCTGTACTCATGGTAGGTGACCCCCAGACCCCTATATGATACACTGTGTATACAAGCCCTCAGACATGGCCCCTGTACTCATGGTAGGTGACCCCAGACCCCTATATGATACACTCTGTATACAAAGCCCTTATACATGGCCCCTGTACTCATGGTAGGTGACCCCATACCCCTATATGATACACTCTGTATACAAGCCCTCAGACATGGCCCCTGTACTCATGGTAGGTGACCCCAGACCCCTATATGATACACTGTGTATACAAGCCCTCAGACATGGCCCCTGTACTCATGGTAGGTGACCCCAGACCCCTATATGGTATATGCTGTATACAAGCCCTCAGACATGGCCCCTGTACTCATGGTAGGTGACCCCAGACCCCTATATGATACACTGTGTATACAAGCCCTTATACATGGCCCCTGTACTCATGGTAGGTGACCCCAGACCCCTATATGATACACTGTGTATACAAGCCCTCAGACATGGCCCCTGTACTCATGGTAGGTGACCCCAGACCCCTATATGGTATATGCTGTATACAAGCCCTCAGACATGGCCCCTGTACTCATGGTAGGTGACCCCAGACCCCTATATGGTATACTCTGTATACAAGCCCTTATACATGGCCCCTGTACTCATGGTAGGTGACCCCAGACCCCTATATGGTATATGCTGTATACAAGCCCTCAGACATGGCCCCTGTACTCATGGTAGGTGACCCCAGACCCCTATATGATACACTGTGTATACAAGCCCTCAGACATGGCCCCTGTACTCATGGTAGGTGACCCCAGACCCCTATATGGTATATGCTGTATACAAGCCCTCAGACATGGCCCCTGTACTCATGGTTGGTGACCCCCAGACCCCTATATGATACACTGTGTATACAAGCCCTCAGACATGGTCCCTGTACTCATGGTAGGTGACCCCAGACCCCTATATGATACACTGTGTATACAAGCTTTTATACATGGCCCCTGTACTCATGGTAGGTGACCCCAGACCCCTATATGATACACTGTGTATACAAGCCCTCAGACATGGCCCCTGTACTCATGGTAGGTGACCCCAGACCCCTATATGATACACTGTGTATACAAGCCCTTATACATGGCCCCTGTACTCATGGTAGGTGACCCCAGACCCCTATATGATACACTGTGTATACAAGCCCTTATACATGGCCCCTGTACTCCTGGTTGGTGACCCCAGTCCCCTATATGGTATATGCTGTATACAAGCCCTCAGACATGGCCCCTGTACTCATGGTAGGTGACCCCAGACCCCTATATGATACACTCTGTATACAAGCCCTCAGACATGGCCCCTGTACTCATGGTAGGTGACCCCAGACCCCTATATGGTATATGCTGTATACAAGCCCTCAGACATGGCCCCTGTACTCATGGTAGGTGACCCCAGACCCCTATATGGTATATGCTGTATACAAGCCCTCAGACATGGCCCCTGTACTCATGGTAGGTTACCCCAGACCCCTATATGATACACTGTGTATACAAGCCCTCAGACATGGCCCCTGTTCTCATGGTAGGTGACCCCAGACCCCTATATGATACACTGTGTATACAAGCCCTCAGACATGGCCCCTGTACTCATGGTAGGTGACCCCAGACCCCTATATGATACACTGTGTATACAAGCCCTCAGACATGGCCCCTGTACTCATGGTAGGTGACCCCAGACCCCTATATGGTATATGCTGTATACAAGCCCTCAGACATGGCCCCTGTACTCATGGTAGGTGACCCCAGACCCCTATATGATACACTGTGTATACAAGCCCTCAGACATGGCCCCTGTACTCATGGTAGGTGACCCCAGACCCCTATATGGTATATGCTGTATACAAGCCCTCAGACATGGCCCCTGTACTCATGGTTGGTAACCCCCAGACCCCTATATGATACACTCTGTATACAAGCCCTTATACATGGCCCCTGTACTCATGGTAGGTGACCCCAGACCCCTATATGATACACTGTGTATACAAGCCCTCAGACATGGCCCCTGTACTCATGGTAGGTGACCCCAGACCCCTATATGATACACTGTGTATACAAGCCCTTATACATGGCCCCTGTACTCATGGTAGGTGACCCCAGACCCCTATATGGTATATGCTGTATACAAGCCCTCAGACATGGCCCCTGTACTCATGGTAGGTGACCCCAGACCCCTATATGGTATACTCTGTATACAAAGCCCTTATACATGGCCCCTGTACTCATGGTAGGTGACCCCAGACCCCTATATGATACACTGTGTATACAAGCCCTCAGACATGGCCCCTGTACTCATGGTAGGTGACCCCCAGACCCCTATATGATACACTGTGTATACAAGCCCTCAGACATGGCCCCTGTACTCATGGTAGGTGACCCCAGACCCCTATATGATACACTCTGTATACAAAGCCCTTATACATGGCCCCTGTACTCATGGTAGGTGACCCCAGACCCCTATATGGTATATGCTGTATACAAGCCCTCAGACATGGCCCCTGTTCTCATGGTAGGTGACCCCAGACCCCTATATGATACACTGTGTATACAAGCCCTCAGACATGGCCCCTGTTCTCATGGTAGGTGACCCCAGACCCCTATATGGTATATGCTGTATACAAGCCCTCAGACATGGCCCCTGTTCTCATGGTAGGTGACCCCAGACCCCTATATGATACACTGTGTATACAAGCCCTCAGACATGGCCCCTGTACTCATGGTAGGTGACCCCACACTCCTATATGATACACTCTGTATACAAAGCCCTTATACATGGCCCCTGTACTCATGGTAGGTGACCCCAGACCCCTATATGATACACTGTGTATACAAGCCCTCAGACATGGCCCCTGTACTCATGGTAGGTGACCCCCAGACCCCTATATGATACACTGTGTATACAAGCCCTCAGACATGGCCCCTGTTCTCATGGTAGGTGACCCCAGACCCCTATATGGTACACTCTGTATACAAAGCCCTTATACATGGCCCCTGTACTCATGGTAGGTGACCCCAGACCCCTATATGGTATATGCTGTATACAAGCCCTCAGACATGGCCCCTGTACTCATGGTAGGTGACCCCAGACCCCTATATGGTATACTCTGTATACAAGCCCTTATACATGGCCCCTGTTCTCATGGTAGGTGACCCCAGACCCCTATATGATACACTCTGTATACAAGCCCTCAGACATGGCCCCTGTTCTCATGGTAGGTGACCCCAGACCCCTATATGATACACTGTGTATACAAGCCCTCAGACATGGCCCCTGTTCTCATGGTAGGTGACCCCAGACCCCTATATGGTACACTCTGTATACAAGGCCTCAGACATGGCCCCTGTTCTCATGGTAGGTGACCCCAGACCCCTATATGGTACACTCTGTATAGAAAAGCCCTTATACATGGCCCCTGTACTCATGGTAGGTGACCCCAGACCCCTATATGGTATATGCTGTATACAAGCCCTCAGACATGGCCCCTGTTCTCATGGTAGGTGACCCCAGACCCCTATATGATACACTCTGTATACAAAGCCCTTATACATGGCCCCTGTTCTCATGGTAGGTGACCCCACACTCCTATATGATACACTCTGTATACAAAGCCCTTATACATGGCCCCTGTACTCATGGTAGGTGACCCCCAGACCCCTATATGATACACTGTGTATACAAGCCCTCAGACATGGCCCCTGTACTCCTGGTTGGTGACCCCAGTCCCCTATATGGTATATGCCGTATACAAGCCCTCAGACATGGCCCCTGTACTCATGGTAGGTGACCCCAGACCCCTATATGGTATACTCTGTATACAAGCCCTCAGACATGGCCCCTGTACTCATGGTAGGTGACCCCAGACCCCTATATGATACACTGTGTATACAAGCCCTCAGACATGGCCCCTGTACTCCTGGTAGGTGACCCCAGACCCCTATATGATACACTGTGTATACAAGCCCTTATACATGGCCCCTGTACTCATGGTAGGTGACCCCAGACCCCTATATGATACACTGTGTATACAAGCCCTCAGACATGGCCCCTGTACTCATGGTAGGTGACCCCAGACCCCTATATGATACACTGTGTATACAAGCCCTTATACATGGCCCCTGTACTCATGGTAGGTGACCCCAGACCCCTATATGATACACTGTGTATACAAGCCCTCAGACATGGCCCCTGTACTCATGGTAGGTGACCCCAGACCCCTATATGATACACTGTGTATACAAGCCCTTATACATGGCCCCTGTACTCATGGTAGGTGACCCCAGACCCCTATATGATACACTGTGTATACAAGCCCTCAGACATGGCCCCTGTACTCCTGGTAGGTGACCCCAGACCCCTATATGATACACTGTGTATACAAGCCCTTATACATGGCCCCTGTACTCATGGTAGGTGACCCCAGACCCCTATATGATACACTGTGTATACAAGCCCTCAGACATGGCCCCTGTACTCATGGTAGGTGACCCCAGTCCCCTATATGGTATATGCTGTATACAAGCCCTCAGACATGGCCCCTGTACTCATGGTAGGTGACCCCAGACCCCTATATGGTATATGCTGTATACAAGCCCTCAGACATGGCCCCTGTACTCATGGTAGGTGACCCCAGACCCCTATATGGTATACTCTGTATACAAGCCCTTATACATGGCCCCTGTACTCATGGTAGGTGACCCCAGACCCCTATATGGTATATGCTGTATACAAGCCCTCAGACATGGCCCCTGTACTCATGGTAGGTGACCCCAGACCCCTATATGATACACTGTGTATACAAGCCCTCAGACATGGCCCCTGTTCTCATGGTAGGTGACCCCAGACCCCTATATGATACACTCTGTATACAAGCCCTCAGACATGGCCCCTGTACTCATGGTAGGTGACCCCAGACCCCTATATGGTATATGCTGTATACAAGCCCTCAGACATGGCCCCTGTACTCATGGTAGGTGACCCCAGACCCCTATATGATACACTGTGTATACAAGCCCTTATACATGGCCCCTGTACTCATGGTAGGTGACCCCACACTCCTATATGATACACTCTGTATACAAAGCCCTTATACATGGCCCCTGTACTCATGGTAGGTGACCCCCAGACCCCTATATGATACACTGTGTATACAAGCCCTCAGACATGGCCCCTGTACTCCTGGTAGGTGACCCCAGACCCCTATATG
Organism: Leptodactylus fuscus; assembly: GCF_031893055.1. Lineage (NCBI taxonomy): Eukaryota > Metazoa > Chordata > Amphibia > Anura > Leptodactylidae > Leptodactylus > Leptodactylus fuscus. The sequence goes on along the minus strand of NC_134268.1, from coordinate 665,064 downwards.
ATACACTGTGTATACAAGCCCTCAGACATGGCCCCTGTACTCATGGTAGGTGACCCCAGACCCCTATATGATACACTGTGTATACAAGCCCTTATACATGGCCCCTGTACTCATGGTAGGTGACCCCAGACCCCTATATGATACACTCTGTATACAAGCCCTCAGACATGGCCCCTGTACTCATGGTAGGTGACCCCAGACCCCTATATGGTATATGCTGTATACAAGCCCTCAGACATGGCCCCTGTACTCATGGTAGGTGACCCCAGACCCCTATATGGTATATGCTGTATACAAGCCCTCAGACATGGCCCCTGTACTCATGGTAGGTGACCCCAGACCCCTATATGGTATACTCTGTATACAAGCCCTTATACATGGCCCCTGTACTCATGGTAGGTGACCCCAGACCCCTATATGATACACTCTGTATACAAGCCCTCAGACATGGCCCCTGTACTCATGGTAGGTGACCCCAGACCCCTATATGATACACTGTGTATACAAGCCCTCAGACATGGCCCCTGTACTCATGGTAGGTGACCCCAGACCCCTATATGGTATATGCTGTATACAAGCCCTCAGACATGGCCCCTGTACTCATGGTAGGTGACCCCAGACCCCTATATGATACACTGTGTATACAAGCCCTTATACATGGCCCCTGTACTCATGGTAGGTGACCCCAGACCCCTATATGATACACTCTGTATACAAGCCCTCAGACATGGCCCCTGTACTCATGGTAGGTGACCCCAGACCCCTATATGATACACTGTGTATACAAGCCCTCAGACATGGCCCCTGTACTCATGGTAGGTGACCCCAGACCCCTATATGGTATATGCTGTATACAAGCCCTCAGACATGGCCCCTGTACTCATGGTAGGTGACCCCAGACCCCTATATGGTATACTCTGTATACAAGCCCTTATACATGGCCCCTGTACTCATGGTAGGTGACCCCAGACCCCTATATGGTATATGCTGTATACAAGCCCTCAGACATGGCCCCTGTACTCATGGTAGGTGACCCCAGACCCCTATATGATACACTGTGTATACAAGCCCTCAGACATGGCCCCTGTACTCATGGTAGGTGACCCCAGACCCCTATATGGTATATGCTGTATACAAGCCCTCAGACATGGCCCCTGTACTCATGGTTGGTGACCCCCAGACCCCTATATGATACACTGTGTATACAAGCCCTCAGACATGGTCCCTGTACTCATGGTAGGTGACCCCAGACCCCTATATGATACACTGTGTATACAAGCTTTTATACATGGCCCCTGTACTCATGGTAGGTGACCCCAGACCCCTATATGATACACTGTGTATACAAGCCCTCAGACATGGCCCCTGTACTCATGGTAGGTGACCCCAGACCCCTATATGATACACTGTGTATACAAGCCCTTATACATGGCCCCTGTACTCATGGTAGGTGACCCCAGACCCCTATATGATACACTGTGTATACAAGCCCTTATACATGGCCCCTGTACTCCTGGTTGGTGACCCCAGTCCCCTATATGGTATATGCTGTATACAAGCCCTCAGACATGGCCCCTGTACTCATGGTAGGTGACCCCAGACCCATATATGATACACTCTGTATACAAGCCCTCAGACATGGCCCCTGTACTCATGGTAGGTGACCCCAGACCCCTATATGGTATATGCTGTATACAAGCCCTCAGACATGGCCCCTGTACTCATGGTAGGTGACCCCAGACCCCTATATGGTATATGCTGTATACAAGCCCTCAGACATGGCCCCTGTACTCATGGTAGGTGACCCCAGACCCCTATATGATACACTGTGTATACAAGCCCTCAGACATGGCCCCTGTTCTCATGGTAGGTGACCCCAGACCCCTATATGATACACTCTGTATACAAGCCCTCAGACATGGCCCCTGTACTCATGGTAGGTGACCCCAGACCCCTATATGATACACTGTGTATACAAGCCCTCAGACATGGCCCCTGTACTCATGGTAGGTGACCCCAGACCCCTATATGGTATATGCTGTATACAAGCCCTCAGACATGGCCCCTGTACTCATGGTAGGTGACCCCAGACCCCTATATGATACACTGTGTATACAAGCCCTTATACATGGCCCCTGTACTCATGGTAGGTGACCCCACACTCCTATATGATACACTCTGTATACAAAGCCCTTATACATGGCCCCTGTACTCATGGTAGGTGACCCCAGACCCCTATATGGTATATGCTGTATACAAGCCCTCAGACATGGCCCCTGTACTCATGGTAGGTGACCCCAGACCCCTATATGATACACTGTGTATACAAGCCCTCAGACATGGCCCCTGTACTCATGGTAGGTGACCCCAGACCCCTATATGGTATATGCTGTATACAAGCCCTCAGACATGGCCCCTGTACTCATGGTTGGTAACCCCCAGACCCCTATATGATACACTCTGTATACAAGCCCTTATACATGGCCCCTGTACTCATGGTAGGTGACCCCAGACCCCTATATGATACACTGTGTATACAAGCCCTCAGACATGGCCCCTGTACTCATGGTAGGTGACCCCAGACCCCTATATGATACACTGTGTATACAAGCCCTTATACATGGCCCCTGTACTCATGGTAGGTGACCCCAGACCCCTATATGGTATATGCTGTATACAAGCCCTCAGACATGGCCCCTGTTCTCATGGTAGGTGACCCCAGACCCCTATATGATACACTCTGTATACAAAGCCCTTATACATGGCCCCTGTACTCATGGTAGGTGACCCCAGACCCCTATATGGTATATGCTGTATACAAGCCCTCAGACATGGCCCCTGTTCTCATGGTAGGTGACCCCAGACCCCTATATGATACACTGTGTATACAAGCCCTCAGACATGGCCCCTGTTCTCATGGTAGGTGACCCCAGACCCCTATATGGTATATGCTGTATACAAGCCCTCAGACATGGCCCCTGTTCTCATGGTAGGTGACCCCAGACCCCTATATGATACACTGTGTATACAAGCCCTCAGACATGGCCCCTGTACTCATGGTAGGTGACCCCACACTCCTATATGATACACTCTGTATACAAAGCCCTTATACATGGCCCCTGTACTCATGGTAGGTGACCCCAGACCCCTATATGATACACTGTGTATACAAGCCCTCAGACATGGCCCCTGTACTCATGGTAGGTGACCCCCAGACCCCTATATGATACACTGTGTATACAAGCCCTCAGACATGGCCCCTGTACTCATGGTAGGTGACCCCAGACCCCTATATGATACACTCTGTATACAAAGCCCTTATACATGGCCCCTGTACTCATGGTAGGTGACCCCAGACCCCTATATGGTATATGCTGTATACAAGCCCTCAGACATGGCCCCTGTACTCATGGTAGGTGACCCCAGACCCCTATATGGTATACTCTGTATACAAGCCCTTATACATGGCCCCTGTTCTCATGGTAGGTGACCCCAGACCCCTATATGATACACTCTGTATACAAGCCCTCAGACATGGCCCCTGTTCTCATGGTAGGTGACCCCAGACCCCTATATGATACACTGTGTATACAAGCCCTCAGACATGGCCCCTGTTCTCATGGTAGGTGACCCCAGACCCCTATATGGTACACTCTGTATACAAGGCCTCAGACATGGCCCCTGTTCTCATGGTAGGTGACCCCAGACCCCTATATGGTACACTCTGTATAGAAAAGCCCTTATACATGGCCCCTGTACTCATGGTAGGTGACCCCAGACCCCTATATGGTATATGCTGTATACAAGCCCTCAGACATGGCCCCTGTTCTCATGGTAGGTGACCCCAGACCCCTATATGATACACTCTGTATACAAAGCCCTTATACATGGCCCCTGTTCTCATGGTAGGTGACCCCACACTCCTATATGATACACTCTGTATACAAAGCCCTTATACATGGCCCCTGTACTCATGGTAGGTGACCCCCAGACCCCTATATGATACACTGTGTATACAAGCCCTCAGACATGGCCCCTGTACTCCTGGTTGGTGACCCCAGTCCCCTATATGGTATATGCCGTATACAAGCCCTCAGACATGGCCCCTGTACTCATGGTAGGTGACCCCAGACCCCTATATGGTATACTCTGTATACAAGCCCTCAGACATGGCCCCTGTACTCATGGTAGGTGACCCCCAGACCCCTATATGATACACTGTGTATACAAGCCCTCAGACATGGCCCCTGTACTCCTGGTAGGTGACCCCAGACCCCTATATGATACACTGTGTATACAAGCCCTTATACATGGCCCCTGTACTCATGGTAGGTGACCCCAGACCCCTATATGATACACTGTGTATACAAGCCCTCAGACATGGCCCCTGTACTCATGGTAGGTGACCCCAGACCCCTATATGATACACTGTGTATACAAGCCCTTATACATGGCCCCTGTACTCATGGTAGGTGACCCCAGACCCCTATATGATACACTGTGTATACAAGCCCTCAGACATGGCCCCTGTACTCATGGTAGGTGACCCCAGTCCCCTATATGGTATATGCTGTATACAAGCCCTCAGACATGGCCCCTGTACTCATGGTAGGTGACCCCAGACCCCTATATGGTATATGCTGTATACAAGCCCTCAGACATGGCCCCTGTACTCATGGTAGGTGACCCCAGACCCCTATATGGTATACTCTGTATACAAGCCCTTATACATGGCCCCTGTACTCATGGTAGGTGACCCCAGACCCCTATATGATACACTGTGTATACAAGCCCTCAGACATGGCCCCTGTTCTCATGGTAGGTGACCCCAGACCCCTATATGATACACTCTGTATACAAGCCCTCAGACATGGCCCCTGTACTCATGGTAGGTGACCCCAGACCCCTATATGGTATATGCTGTATACAAGCCCTCAGACATGGCCCCTGTACTCATGGTAGGTGACCCCACACTCCTATATGATACACTCTGTATACAAAGCCCTTATACATGGCCCCTGTACTCATGGTAGGTGACCCCCAGACCCCTATATGATACACTGTGTATACAAGCCCTCAGACATGGCCCCTGTACTCCTGGTAGGTGACCCCAGACCCCTATATGATACACTGTGTATACAAGCCCTCAGACATGGCCCCTGTACTCATGGTAGGTGACCCCAGACCCCTATATGATACACTGTGTATACAAGCCCTTATACATGGCCCCTGTACTCATGGTAGGTGACCCCAGACCCCTATATGATACACTCTGTATACAAGCCCTCAGACATGGCCCCTGTACTCATGGTAGGTGACCCCAGACCCCTATATGGTATATGCTGTATACAAGCCCTCAGACATGGCCCCTGTACTCATGGTAGGTGACCCCAGACCCCTATATGGTATATGCTGTATACAAGCCCTCAGACATGGCCCCTGTACTCATGGTAGGTGACCCCAGACCCCTATATGGTATACTCTGTATACAAGCCCTTATACATGGCCCCTGTACTCATGGTAGGTGACCCCAGACCCCTATATGATACACTCTGTATACAAGCCCTCAGACATGGCCCCTGTACTCATGGTAGGTGACCCCAGACCCCTATATGGTATATGCTGTATACAAGCCCTCAGACATGGCCCCTGTACTCATGGTAGGTGACCCCAGACCCCTATATGATACACTGTGTATACAAGCCCTCAGACATGGCCCCTGTACTCATGGTAGGTGACCCCAGACCCCTATATGGTATACTCTGTATACAAGCCCTCAGACACGGCAGTAAATCCTTCCCCACTCCTCACACTTCCTTCTTCATTCTCTGCACTCGGAACCTTTCTCCCGGGCTTCGGTTTCCTCCGGAGCACATAGATAACTGGACCGGTTTCCATGGTGACCGTGCGGCCTGTCAGCGCTGATAAATCCTTGGCCTGTAGTAGTTATGACTTGCCCAGCGCTGCTTCGCGGGTTCTCGGGTCTCAGGGCCCTTCACAGCGGTCTGGCCCCGCTCCCGGCTCTCAGGGGCCCCCGCCGGCGCCTTCATTATGTGCAGGGTCAGAGCCCCGAGCCCCGGATCCGGGAATACTTCTATTACATCGACCACCAGGGGCAGGTGAGGACGGGGCCACTGTCTGAGGTATAGAAGAAGACTAGAGGTATGACAGAGGAGGTCAGGGGCCCCAGAGTAATCCATACACATGCCCAGGGGCCCCAGAGTAATGTATAGAGGAGGTCAGGGGCCCCAGAGTAATGTATAGAGGAGGTCAGGGGCCCCAGAGTAATGTATAGAGGAGGTCAGGGGCCCCAGAGTAATGTATAGAGGAGGTCAGGGGCCCCAGAGTAACGTATAGAGGAGGTCAGGGGCCCCAGAGTAATGTATAGAGGAGGTCAGGGGCCCCAGAGTAATCCATACACATGCCCAGGGGCCCCAGAGTAATCCATACACATGCCCAGGGGCCCCAGAGTAATGTATAGAGGAGGTCAGGGGCCCCAGAGTAATGTATAGAGGAGGTCAGGGGCCCCAGAGTAATGTATAGAGGAGGTCAGGGGCCCCAGAGTAATGTATAGAGGAGGTCAGGGGCCCCAGAGTAACGTATAGAGGAGGTCAGGGGCCCCAGAGTAACGTATAGAGGAGGTCAGGGGCCCCAGAGTAATGTATAGAGGAGGTCAGGGGCCCCAGAGTAACGTATAGAGGAGGTCAGGGGCCCCAGAGTAATGTATAGAGGAGGTCAGGGGCCCCAGAGTAATGTATAGAGGAGGTCAGGGGCCCCAGAGTAACGTATAGAGGCCAGGGGCCCCAGAGTAATGTATAGAAGAGGTCAGGGGCCCCAGAATAATGTATAGAGGAGGCCAGGGGCCCCAGAGTAATGTATAGAGGAGGTCAGGGGCCCCATAGTAACGTATAGAGGAGGTCAGGGGCCCCAGAGGAATGTATAGAGGAGGTCAGGGGCCCCAGAGTAATGTATAGAGGAGGTCAGGGGCCACAGAGTAACGTATAGAGGAGGTCAGGGGCCGCAGAGTAACGTATAGAGGAGGTCAGGGGCCCCAGAGTAATGTATAGAAGAGGTCAGGGGCCCCAGAATAATGTATAGAGGAGGTCAGGGGCCTCAGAGTGATATATAGAGGAGGTCAGGGGCCCCAGAGTAACGTATAGAGGAGGTCAGGGGCCACAGAGTAACGTATAGAGGAGGTCAGGGGCCCCAGAGTAACGTATAGAGGAGGCCAGGGGCCCCATAGTAACGTATAGAGGAGGTCAGGGGCCCCAGAGTAACGTATAGAGGAGGCCAGGGGCCCCATAGTAACGTATAGAGGAGGTCAGGGGCCACAGAGTAACGTATAGAGGAGGTCAGGGGCCCCAGAGTAACGTATAGAGGAGGCCAGGGGCCCCATAGTAACGTATAGAGGAGGTCAGGGGCCCCAGAGTAATGTATAGAGGAGGTCGGGGGCCCCAGAGTAACGTATAGAGGAGGTCGAGGGCCCCAGAGTAATGTATAGAGGAGGTCGGGGGCCCCAGAGTAATGTATAGAGGAGGTCGGGGGCCCCAGAGTAATGTATAGAGGAGGTCAGGGGCCCCAGAGTAATGTATAGAGGAGGTCAGGGGCCCCAGAGTAATTCATACACATGCCCAGGGGCCCCACAGTAATGTATAGAGGAGGTCAGGGGCCTCAGAGTGATATATAGAGGAGGTCAGGGGCCCCAGAGTAACGTATAGAGGAGGTCAGGGGCCCCAGAGTAACGTATAGAGGAGGTCAGGGGCCCCAGAGTAACGTATAGAGGAGGTCAGGGGCCCCAGAGTAACGTATAGGGGAGGTCAGGGGCCCCAGAGTAACGTATAGGGGAGGTCAGGGGCCCCAGAGTAACGTATAGAGGAGGTCAGGGGCCCCAGAGTAACGTATAGGGGAGGTCAGGGGCCCCAGAGTAACGTATAGAGGAGGTCAGGGGCCCCAGAGTAACGTATGGAGGAGGTCAGGGGCCCCAGAGTAATGTATAGAGGAGGTCGGGGGCCCCAGAGTAATGTATAGAGGAGGTCGGGGGCCCCAGAGTAATGTATAGAGGAGGTCGGGGGCCCCAGAGTAATGTATAGAGGAGGTCAGGGGCCCCAGAGTAATTCATACACATGCCCAGGGGCCCCACAGTAATGTATAGAGGAGGTCAGGGGCCTCAGAGTGATATATAGAGGAGGTCAGGGGCCCCAGAGTAACGTATAGAGGAGGTCAGGGGCCCCAGAGTAACGTATAGAGGAGGTCAGGGGCCCCAGAGTAACGTATAGGGGAGGTCAGGGGCCCCAGAGTAATGTATAGAGGAGGTCAGGGGCCTCAGAGTGATATATAGAGGAGGTCAGGGGCCCCAGAGTAACGTATAGAGGAGGTCAGGGGCCCCAGAGTAACGTATAGAGGAGGTCAGGGGCCCCAGAGGAATGTATAGAGGAGGTCAGGGGCCCCAGAGTAACGTATAGAGGAGGTCAGGGGCCGCAGAGTAACGTATAGAGGAGGTCAGGGGCCGCAGAGTAACGTATAGAGGAGGTCAGGGGCCCCAGAGTAATGTATAGAAGAGGTCAGGGGCCCCAGAATAATGTATAGAGGAGGTCAGGGGCCTCAGAGTGATATATAGAGGAGGTCAGGGGCCCCAGAGTAACGTATAGAGGAGGTCAGGGGCCACAGAGTAACGTATAGAGGAGGTCAGGGGCCCCAGAGTAACGTATAGAGGAGGCCAGGGGCCCCATAGTAACGTATAGAGGAGGTCAGGGGCCCCAGAGTAATGTATAGAGGAGGTCGGGGGCCCCAGAGTAACGTATAGAGGAGGTCGGGGGCCCCAGAGTAATGTATAGAGGAGGTCGGGGGCCCCAGAGTAATGTATAGAGGAGGTCGGGGGCCCCAGAGTAATGTATAGAGGAGGTCGGGGGCCCCAGAGTAATGTATAGAGGAGGTCAGGGGCCCCAGAGTAATTCATACACATGCCCAGGGGCCCCACAGTAATGTATAGAGGAGGTCAGGGGCCTCAGAGTGATATATAGAGGAGGTCAGGGGCCCCAGAGTAACGTATAGAGGAGGTCAGGGGCCCCAGAGTAACGTATAGAGGAGGTCAGGGGCCCCAGAGTAACGTATAGAGGAGGTCAGGGGCCCCAGAGTAACGTATAGGGGAGGTCAGGGGCCCCAGAGTAACGTATAGAGGAGGTCAGGGGCCCCAGAGTAACGTATAGGGGAGGTCAGGGGCCCCAGAGTAACGTATAGAGGAGGTCAGGGGCCCCAGAGTAACGTATGGAGGAGGTCAGGGGCCCCAGAGTAACGTATAGAGGAGGTCAGGGGCCCCAGAGTAACGTATAGAGGAGGTCAGGGGCCCCAGAGTAACGTATAGAGGAGGTCAGGGGCCCCAGAGTAACGTATAGAGGAGGTCAGGGGCCCCAGAGTAACGTATAGAGGAGGTCAGGGGCCCCAGAGTAACGTATAGAGGAGGTCAGGGGCCCCATAGTAACGTATAGAGGAGGTCAGGGGCCCCAGAGGAATGTATAGAGGAGGTCAGGGGCCCCAGAGTAACGTATAGAGGAGGTCAGGGGCCCCAGAGTAACGTATAGAGGAGGTCAGGGGCCCCAGAGTAACGTATAGAGGAGGTCAGGGGCCCCAGAGTAACGTATAGGGGAGGTCAGGGGCCCCAGAATAATGTATAGAGGAGGTCAGGGGCCTCAGAGTGATATATAGAGGAGGTCAGGGGCCCCAGAGTAACGTATAGAGGAGGTCAGGGGCCACAGAGTAACGTATAGAGGAGGTCAGGGGCCCCAGAGTAACGTATAGAGGAGGCCAGGGGCCCCATAGTAACGTATAGAGGAGGTCAGGGGCCCCAGAGTAATGTATAGAGGAGGTCGGGGGCCCCAGAGTAACGTATAGAGGAGGTCGGGGGCCCCAGAGTAACGTATAGAGGAGGTCGGGGGCCCCAGAGTAATGTATAGAGGAGGTCGGGGGCCCCAGAGTAATGTATAGAGGAGGTCGGGGGCCCCAGAGTAATGTATAGAGGAGGTCAGGGGCCCCAGAGTAATTCATACACATGCCCAGGGGCCCCACAGTAATGTATAGAGGAGGTCAGGGGCCTCAGAGTGATATATAGAGGAGGTCAGGGGCCCCAGAGTAACGTATAGAGGAGGTCAGGGGCCCCAGAGTAACGTATAGAGGAGGTCAGGGGCCCCAGAGTAACGTATAGGGGAGGTCAGGGGCCCCAGAGTAACGTATAGAGGAGGCCAGGGGCCCCAGAGTAACGTATAGAGGAGGCCAGGGGCCCCAGAGTAACGTATAGAGGAGGCCAGGGGCCCCAGAGTAACGTATAGAGGAGGTCAGGGGCCCCAGAGTAACGTATAGTGGAGGTCAGGGGCCCCAGAGTAACGTATAGAGAAGGTCAGGGGCCCCAGAGTAACGTATAGAGGAGGTCAGGGGCCCCAGAGTAACGTATAGAGGAGGTCAGGGGCCCCAGAGTAACGTATAGAGGAGGTCAGGGGCCCCAGAGTAACGTATAGAGGAGGTCAGGGGCCCCAGAGTAACGTATAGAGGAGGTCAGGGGCCCCAGAGTAACGTATAGAGGAGGTCAGGGGCCCCAGAGTAACGTATAGAGGAGGTCAGGGGCCCCAGAGTAACGTATAGGGGAGGTCAGGGGCCCCAGAGTAACGTATAGGGGAGGCCAGGGGCCCCAGAGTAACGTATAGAGGAGGCCAGGGGCCCCAGAGTAACGTATAGAGGAGGCCAGGGGCCCCAGAGTAACGTATAGAGGAGGTCAGGGGCCCCAGAGTAACGTATAGAGGAGGTCAGGGGCCCCAGAGTAACGTATAGAGGAGGTCAGGGGCCCCAGAGTAACGTATAGAGGAGGCCAGGGGCCCCAGAGTAACGTATAGAGGAGGCCAGGGGCCCCAGAGTAACGTATAGAGGAGGTCAGGGGCCCCAGAGTAACGTATAGAGGAGGTCAGGGGCCCCAGAGTAACGTATAGAGGAGGTCAGGGGCCCCAGAGTAACGTATAGAGGAGGTCAGGGGCCCCAGAGTAACGTATAGAGGAGGTCAGGGGCCCCAGAGTAACGTATAGGGGAGGCCAGGGGCCCCAGAGTAACGTATAGAGGAGGCCAGGGGCCCCAGAGTAACGTATAGAGGAGGCCAGGGGCCCCAGAGTAACGTATAGAGGAGGTCAGGGGCCCCAGAGTAACGTATAGAGGAGGTCAGGGGCCCCAGAGTAACGTATAGAGGAGGTCAGGGGCCCCAGAGTAACGTATAGAGGAGGCCAGGGGCCCCAGAGTAACGTATAGAGGAGGCCAGGGGCCCCAGAGTAACGTATAGAGGAGGTCAGGGGCCCCAGAGTAACGTATAGAGGAGGTCAGGGGCCCCAGAGTAACGTATAGAGGAGGCCAGGGGCCCCAGAGTAACGTATAGAGGAGGCCAGGGGCCCCAGAGTAACGTATAGAGGAGGTCAGGGGCCCCAGAGTAACGTATAGAGGAGGTCAGGGGCCCCAGAGTAACGTATAGAGGAGGTCAGGGGCCCCAGAGTAACGTATAGAGGAGGTCAGGGGCCCCAGAGGAATGTATAGAGGAGGTCAGGGGCCCCAGAGGAACGTATAGAGGAGGTCAGGGGCCCCAGAGGAACGTATAGAGGAGGTCAGGGGCCCCAGAGGAACGTATAGAGGAGGTCAGGGGCCCCAGAGGAACGTATAGAGGAGGCCAGGGGCCCCAGAGTAACGTATAGAGGAGGTCAGGGGCCCCAGAGGAATGTATAGAGGAGGTCAGGGGCCCCCGAGGAATGTATAGGGGAGGTCAGGGGCCCCAGAGTAACGTATAGGGGAGGTCAGGGGCCCCAGAGTAACGTATAGAGGAGGTCAGGGGCCCCAGAGTAACGTATAGAGGAGGTCAGGGGCCCCAGAGTAACGTATAGAGGAGGTCAGGGGCCCCAGAGTAACGTATAGAGGAGGCCAGGGGCCCCAGAGTAACGTATAGAGGAGGCCAGGGGCCCCAGAGTAACGTATAGAGGAGGCCAGGGGCCCCAGAGTAACGTATAGAGGAGGTCAGGGGCCCCAGAGTAACGTATAGAGGAGGTCAGGGGCCCCAAAAGAGGAGTGCAGGTTTATAGTAATGCCAGAATGAGGGCCCCCAATGTATTAGACTCCTCAGCACTGACATTCCACCACCAGGAGGCGCTCTGCGGTTTTGCAGATCGGGGAGGTCACCGGTGTCACTAAGATCTGCACATGATGACGTTCTCCAACCCCAGGTCCAATATGTGACATGTGGGAGGGGCAGAAAAGACAGATGGGAAGAAACGTGCTTTCTCTTCCTGAGCCCTCAGCAGTGGTCTCCAGTGTAGTGCGAGGTCTCCTGGTCATGGCACTGCCGGACATCACCACTTGTCACACACCGAGAGGGGGAGAATCCATCACCGCACAGATCTGACTTTATCACTCCTATAGATCACTAAGTGTCTAGGCCGAGACGTCAGCGCTGCTCAATGCTGTGTGACCTGGTGGTTGTCAGAACAAGGATGGACTAGAATGACAGTAAGAGGTGCGAGGAGGAGGCGACCACTGCAAGGGGGGGGGGGGGTCGTCTGAGCAGAAGAATGGGGTCTAGTCATCCAGTCTGTACTACAAGTGACATTGTCACATCTCAAGTCAAGGGTAGCAAACAGTGCGGACACAGCCCAGCAGAAGGGGTTAAACACCACATTGGGCTACGAGCCATACATCCAACTACAGGAGATCACTGACCTCACCAATCTACAGGATATCAGGGTGCACAGCAAGATGGCAATGGAGGCCGGAATAGAGGTCTATTCTCTACAGTGAGGGGTCCTGGTATTGGAGGTCTATCCTCTATAGTGAGGGGTCCTGGTATTGGAGGTCTATCCTCTATAGTGGGGGGTCCTGGTATTGGAGGTCTATCCTCTATAGTGAGGGGTCCTGGTATTGGAGGTCTATTCTCTACAGTGAGGGTTCCTGGTATTGGAGGTCTATTCTCTACAGTGAGGAGTCCTGGTATTGGAGGTCTATTCTCTACAGTGAGGGGTCCTGGTATTGGAGGTCTATCCTCTATAGTGAGGAGTCCTGGTATTGGAGGTCTATCCTCTATAGTGAGGAGTCCTGGTATTGGAGGTCTATCCTCTATAGTGAGGGGTCCTGGTATTGGAGGTCTATCCTCTATAGTGAGGGGTCCTGGTATTGGAGGTCTATCCTCTATAGTGAGGGGTCCTGGTATTGGAGGTCTATCCTCCTCTATAGTGAGGGGTCCTGGTATTGGAGGTCTATCCTCTATAGTGAGGGGTCCTGGTATTGGAGGTCTATCCTCTATAGTGGGGGGTCCTGGTATTGGAGGTCTATCCTCTACAGTGAGGAGTCCTGGTATTGGAGGTCTATCCTCTACAGTGAGGAGTCCTGGTATTGGAGGTCTATCCTCTATAGTGAGGGGTCCTGGTATTGTAGGTCTATCCTCTATAGTGAGGGGTCCTGGTATTGGAGGTCTATCCTCTATAGTGGGGGGTCCTGGTATTGGAGGTCTATCCTCTATATAGTGAGGAGTCCTGGTATTGGAGGTCTATCCTCTATAGTGAGGGGTCCTGGTATTGGAGGTCTATCCTCTATAGTGAGGAGTCCTGGTATTGTAGGTCTATCCTCTATAGTGAGGGGTCCTGGTATTGGAGGTCTATCCTCTATAGTGGGGGGTCCTGGTATTGGAGGTCTATCCTCTATATAGTGAGGAGTCCTGGTATTGGAGGTCTATCCTCTACAGTGAGGGGTCCTGGTATTGGAGGTCTGTCTTCTATAGTGAGGGGTCCTGGTATTGGAGGTCTATCCTCTATATAGTGAGGAGTCCTGGTATTGGAGGTCTATCCTCTATAGTGAGGAGTCCTGGTATTGGAGGTCTATCCTCTATAGTGGGGGGTCCTGGTATTGGAGGTCCATCCTCTATAGTGGGGGGTCCTGGTATTGGAGGTCTATCCTCTATAGTGAGGGGTCCTGGTATTGGAGGTCCATCCTCTATAGTGAGGGGTCCTGGTATTGGAGGTCTATCCTCTATAGTGAGGGGTCCTGGTATTGGAGGTCTATCCTCTATAGTGGGGGGTCCTGGTATTGGAGGTCTATCCTCTATAGTGGGGGGTCCTGGTATTGGAGGTCTATCCTCTATAGTGAGGAGTCCTGGTATTGGAGGTCTATCCTCTATAGTGAGGGGTCCTGGTATTGGAGGTCTATCCTCTATAGTGGGGGGTCCTGGTATTGGAGGTCTGTCCTCTATGTAGTGAGGAGTCCTGGTATTGGAGGTCTGTCCTCTATGTAGTGAGGAGTCCTGGTATTGGAGGTCTATCCTCTATATAGTGAGGAGTCCTGGTATTGGAGGTCTATCCTCTATGTAGTGAGGAGTCCTGGTATTGGAGGTCTATCCTCTATGTAGTGAGGAGTCCTGGTATTGGAGGTCTATCCTCTATGTAGTGAGGGGTCCTGGTATTGGAGGTCTATCCTCTATAGTGAGGGGTCCTGGTATTGGAGGTCTATCCTCTATAGTGAGGGGTCCTGGTATTGGAGGTCTATCCTCTATAGTGAGGGGTCCTGGTATTGGAGGTCTATCCTCTATGTAGTGAGGGGTCCTGGTATTGGAGGTCTATCCTCTATAGTGAGGGGTCCTGGTATTGGAGGTCTATCCTCTATAGTGAGGGGTCCTGGTATTGGAGGTCTATCCTCTATGTAGTGAGGGGTCCTGGTATTGGAGGTCTATCCTCTATGTAGTGAGGAGTCCTGGTATTGGAGGTCTATCCTCTATAGTGAGGGGTCCTGGTATTGGAGGTCTATCCTCTATATAGTGAGGGGTCCTGGTATTGGAGGTCTATCCTCTATAGTGAGGGGTCCTGGTATTGGAGGTCTATCCTCTATAGTGAGGGGTCCTGGTATTGGAGGTCTATCCTCTATGTAGTGAGGGGTCCTGGTATTGGAGGTCTATCCTCTATAGTGAGGGGTCCTGGTATTGGAGGTCTATCCTCTATAGTGAGGGGTCCTGGTATTGGAGGTCTATCCTCTATGTAGTGAGGGGTCCTGGTATTGGAGGTCTATCCTCTATGTAGTGAGGGGTCCTGGTATTGGAGGTCTGTCCTCTATATAGTGAGGGGTCCTGGTATTGGAGGTCTATTCTCTATAGTGAGGGGTCCTGGTATTGGAGGTCTATCCTCTATATAGTGAGGGGTCCTGGTATTGGAGGTCTATCCTCTATAGTGAGGGGTCCTGGTATTGGAGGTCTATCCTCTATAGTGAGGAGTCCTGGTATTGGAGGTCTATCCTCTATATAGTGAGGAGTCCTGGTATTGGAGGTCTATCCTCTATAGTGAGGGGTCCTGGTATTGGAGGTCTATTCTCTATAGTGAGGAGTCCTGGTATTGGAGGTCTATCCTCTATAGTGAGGGGTCCTGGTATTGGAGGTCTATCCTCTATAGTGAGGGGTCCTGGTATTGGAGGTCTATCCTCTATGTAGTGAGGGGTCCTGGTATTGGAGGTCTATCCTCTATAGTGAGGGGTCCTGGTATTGGAGGTCTATCCTCTATAGTGAGGGGTCCTGGTATTGGAGGTCTATCCTCTATAGTGAGGGGTCCTGGTATTGGAGGTCTATCCTCTATGTAGTGAGGAGTCCTGGTATTGGAGGTCTATCCTCTATATAGTGAGGGGTCCTGGTATTGGAGGTCTATCCTCTATATAGTGAGGGGTCCTGGTATTGGAGGTCTATCCTCTATAGTGAGGGGTCCTGGTATTGGAGGTCTATCCTCTATGTAGTGAGGAGTCCTGGTATTGGAGGTCTATCCTCTATAGTGAGGGGTCCTGGTATTGGAGGTCTATCCTCTATAGTGAGGGGTCCTGGAATGGAGGTCTGTCCTCTATGTAGTGAGGAGTCCTGGTATTGGAGGTCTATCCTCTATAGTGAGGGGTCCTGGTATTGGAGGTCTATCCTCTATAGTGAGGGGTCCTGGAATGGAGGTCTATCCTCTATAGTGGGGGGGTCCTGGTATTGGAGGTCTATCCTCTATATCCTCCATAGTATTGCTTTTGTGTAGGATACAGTGGTAGCTGGAGATTGGTCTGGAGACCTCGTGGACATCACCATGGAGAGGTCTTCACTCCGGTCCTGGTATGATGGTTTGGGGTGATATAATGTACAATATTCGGACCCCCCCCCCAGTCTATATTTCGGGTGCACTCACAGCTCGGGGTTACATTGATTTGGTGCTGGTCCAGTAGTGCGGCCGTTTCTGTGTCCCAGGAGATGTTTTTCCTCAGGACCTCACCATTCATGGTCCTGATGTTCCTGGTGTTACTATGAGCAGCCTGAACGTGTCACCGCGACCTGCGGCCTCTCCGGACTTGTCTCCATTGGTCGGCCATTGTATAGGGCGCGGTCAGCAGACAATCCGCCCCCCAAGTACAGTCAGTGAGACATAACAATCCTGACAAGCATTAATACCCTCATAGAGAGCCGGCCGGGGTGTGTAAGTGCGGGGACTCCTGCGGGGGGCGCTCACACTCTACACTACTCATCACTTACATACCAGTTACACATCTCTGCAGCCGGTGACCTCCAGGCTTCTCCCTCCTGGTGCTCAGGGTTGAGGAGGAGACGTTAGGTCCTGACTTGGTCGTTGGGTAATTCTTCCTTTTTGTCTTCCAGCTCTTCCTTGATGACGCCAAAGTCAAGAACTTCATCACCTGCTTTAAAGGTAGAGTGCGGGGTGTGCGGCCGAGTGTGAACAGACGGGCGGTCGGGGCATTTTCTGACCTTAAGATAATTGTAATGGAATAAAACTTAATTAGAAAAAACAGCGCCACCTAATGGATGGGTCATTAATGCATGGAAAAGCAGCAGCAGCAGCAGCTCCACCTACTGCCCAAGTGCTATAGTGCAATAGAATGGACAACCGAAGGGCAGGAAACGGCTCCCCCCGGTGGCTTACGGTGCATGTGACGGTAGTACAGGGTGTGTCGCAACCTACACTAGTGCGGAGCAGCCGGCGCTGTCGTGTTCTCTCCGCAGGGTGCACAGATCTCCGTAAATTCTTAGGGAGCGTTCACACTACCGTCGGTGTCCGACAGGTAGTGTCCGCTCCGTGACAGATTTTGAGCGGACACTACCTGTCGGACACCGACGGTAGTGTGAACGCCCCCTTACTAGTAATACATGTGTGGAGATCTGTGATAGGCTGACGTGCGGTCATGTGACTGTCCTGCATCCCTTACTGCTTTTTTACAGACTCGGGACCCTCAAAGACTTGGTTCACATATGTGCCTGGGTTTCCTTTTGGGGGGTCTGCAAACCATGTCCTATGAGGAGCGGCTAAAAGAACTGGGACTGTTTAGTTTGCAGAAGAGAAGGCTGAGGGGAGATTTAATAGCAGTCTACAAATATCTGAAAAGTAGTCACAGTGCAGAGGGATCTCCCCTATTCTCATTAGCACAAGGAAGTACAAGAAGCAATGGGATGAAACGAAAGGGAAAGAGATACAGATTAGACATTAGGAAAAACTTTCTGACAGTGAGGGGAGTGAGAGAGTGGAATAGGCTGCCACGGGAGGTGGTGGGCGCTCCATCAATGGAAATCTTCAAGCGGAATCTGGAGAAACATATAGCTGGGATGATTTAGGAAAACCTGCACTCGCAGGGGGTTGGACCCGATAGCCCTTGAGGTCCCTTCCAACTCTACCATAAAAAGAAAAAAAGAAAAGGGTCTGCTCTGTTCTGCTGATGGTCTCCTCCCATGATCTGTTCTGCTGATGGTCTCCTCCCATGTTCTGTTCTGCTGATGGTCTCCTCCCATGATCTTTTTGCTTCAGGTCCTTCCACAACATGATTAGATTAAGGCCAGGACTGTGACTTCACCATTTCCAGAATTGTTTGACCTTCCTTCTTAGCGTGCCTCAGGTTCTCAGGGTTGTCTCTTCTGCCTGGTCTCTTGAGGTTCGGCTCACAGACCGCTGTCCTGACATTTCTGAGCTCTTTGTCCTATTGATGATGGTGCGGCAATCTCCTCCGTCCACAGAACGTTGTTCCACTCACCTTCCGGCTTGTCCAGGTGATCTTTATCCGCCGTGTTCTTCGTCTTTCTTCTCGCCATCCTGACCTGCTCACCACTCTTGGTCAGTGTCCTCCTGATGGTCACCTTGTGGTCAGACTTCTCCATCTTGCTCCTGGTGTGATCTGTGTTGATAACCCCTCCTGGAGGGGGATATAATGGTCTGCTCCATTTGCACACCATCTGTCTGTCTGTGGATTGGTTTAGTCCAGGCTCTTTATAGATTTCCAGCCTGAGGAGCCTCAACAAGTCTCCTTGTGAGGTCCTGGGGAATCTCCTTAGCTCACGCCATGATCCCCTCCTATATACCTGCTGTGAGGATCAGACTTTATAGATCCCTGTTCTGCACATACAACATGTCTCCTGCTGCTCTTAACGGGATCCTATCAGACAGACACAATTTTTTGTAGGTACCTGTACCTACCACGCGTTGTAGGCCATAACACGATGTGAGGAGTCCGCTTGTTATAAATCAGTGTAGAGTTTAATTAAAATCTTGAAGGAAAACACAGGAACAGAAATATCAGTCAATGTCTGAGTAGTTTCCATCTGCAGAGAAGTTAGATTGCTTCATCTGGATATCCTGTAGTTACAGCTTGGCTCATCCTTGTCATCTGGTTGGTGGACTTGGGCTGGTCACGACGTCCTTCATGACTGATCACCGGCCAGGGTCACCCACTCTGGTCTTCCCAAAGACAGACTCCGACATGTGTATTTCTTACTCCTTTATATTCATGAGAGTGGTGTTACCTTTCATCTTATTGCTATGTAAGCAGATGTCTAACCTAGAATACTCTATCCGCACCCAGAATATAGCAGTGTGATGGCAGTAGAGTTTATAATATTTAACATTCCCCCTTTTGAGAGTGAAATATCTCCGATAAATGTCATACGACAATATTCATACAATTACATTATATCTTCTTTCTGAATACTGGAACTTAATTTTCATTAATTGTCCACATAACAATAATTTCATCCATTTGCAATACATTTTGACATTAATGAATGTTATGGTAAGTGTGATGAAAGATGAAGACAATTTGATACACGTCTATGTCAATTTGATACACATCTACCCTACACCTAATGATGGCTCGCTCATCATCTTCTTCCATCATAATAGAAGGCTTTCCACAAATCTAGTTCTTGACTTAGAGTCCTTTATAGATTTCCTCCATGTTGTGCAGATATTATAACATTGTCCATTACAGTTCATATTGAGAAGATATTGATAGAACAACAAGTCCATATGTTTCACTTCACCAAGACACAGACTGTAGAGGGGGTTTCCTTCTGTAATTACCTCGACCGCCTGTCACTTACTTTATTCAATTCTTTGTGGCCACAGCCCTGACTTAGCTGCTCATGAGTCCAGTGATGTATCTGCTGCTCTGAGGGGGGAGGGGCTAAGTGCAGGGGAGTGAGCCTGTGTATCTAGCTATTCCTGTGTCTACACCACACATGACCTAGCTCCCTGCTCTCAGATAAAGGAGGGGGGGAAATGAGTGCTGCTTTCTTATATAAAACAGTCTAAATCCGAGTGGGCTAAAGGACCTGGTCCCTCTGCTCACTAGGATTTAGCCGGCTCTATATAGAACAAGCTAAATCCAAGTGTTATAGGACCTTTGATGACATCACAGGCCCTTCAGTCGTCCCATAGCATCACGCTATGGTGGGCGGAGCTACACGCTAATTTGGGGGCGAGGCTAAACGGGAGGTAGTTGGACAGTGTGGCTTTGCATATAAAACTCCGCCCACCAATTGACGTTGAAAAAACAGGAAGAAAGAAGTCTTTGCAGCAGTGAAGACTGGTGAGCAAGGGACATGGGAATAGCCCTTTAAGGTTCAGTCCTGGAATCTCAGTCTCTTGGATACACAATATCAGTGTTCTGGGTTTTATCATTCAGAACCCTTCTGCTCACCAAACAACTTGAAGTCTTGAAATAGAGAAGATTCCACCGACCATTGATAAGGAACAATCTTATATCTGTCCAGTCATCGGCTGGTCACAGGATCCAACCTCCAGCAATCATTATTAAGCACAGTCCTTGGCATAAGCTTAAGCATATAGTCTCATACCTTCAGGTTATTTTTCCCAATAACTTCTTCTTCTTGTAACTGTCAAAGTCTTTTATTAACATTTGATATCAAACTTTCTCATAATCTTGGACTTGATTGGAGAGAGGTTTTCTTTCCCTAATAACTAAGCCAAACTCGGGAATTACCTAAACTCTAATATCACAGTGTCCCGTACCATTCATCTATGTATCAGACTCCTCTTTATATTGTATCAGTAGTCATAACTGACTTATCAAAATATTCATATTTCTATCAAACTTGAATACAGTAATATATAAACATCATGTATCAACATATATCTCTTTCTATCTCTATGTATGTATATATATGTGCGCTTTACTTGTGATGACAGATTCCATCATAACTCTGTAATATAATGTGATCTCATTATTACCATTCTATAGACAATCACTATATTTAGTCTTTAGTTATCACCAATAACACTAGACCTATGTTCCTATATGGATGTGTTCTTATACTTCTCATAGTCCTACAGTTTAGTCACTTGATTTTCCTTTTTAATAAGAAATAATTTTATTTTGAACATTCCTTTATGAGCTATCATTGTGTTCTTTATCTGAGACATAATATTATCCTTTATTCATAGAAACGTATGTGACTAAAGATTACATTCCCCGTCACATTTGTTACCGCTGCCACCTCGCTCCTTCACAGACTCCTGTCACCAAGAATAGAGACGACACTCATGACTCTGATCAGGAGCAAATGTAAAAATACATTATTTTTAAACATAACTACATGTATTCTTGTATACTGGCTGTGTGTGAGCACCAGATATATATGAAGCATAAACCTTTCAGTATGTCACATCCTATAATCAGAAGTTTGAAGAATAAACCAGACAATCTCTCTTGATATCCCATATTCTTTGATAATATTCTGATACTTCTCCTTTCATGGATAAACCTTTTATTATTTGTCAGGTTTGAACAAATCTATATAAGCTTTCTGTATCTTCTTTGTCCAAATCTCCTTCTTCCTACAGAAACGTCACCACCTGATATTCCAGTGCAGCCGTCGCCTTTCCTCCGCTCATGTGACTTACACAATCACTTGGTTTTCCTGTAGCTATAAATATATCAGATTCCTTCTGATGGATTTCTAATATATTTCCTGATTTCCCGATATAATATAGAGGATCACATAAGATAAAGAATAGGAATAGACGTCTCTTACATGTATTATATTTCTTCCTTATTGGATGCATCCTGATTTTCTTAGGCCTATTTGTGACATCACAGATCTGCAGTATACACCAGTCCACACATAACACTTATACTGACCAGCCCATCGGGGGTCACAGGTCACAGTGTGTCGCTGTCAATCAGCTGACCACATGAACGGACACTGATTCACAGTAAGAGCTCCATGCCTAGTCACATGCTGTCATACACAATGCATTATACAGTCATGGCCAGAAGTTTTGAGAATGATACAAATATTAATTGTTACAAAGTCTACTGCTTCAGTTGTTCTAATGGCAATTTGCATCTACTCCAGAATGTTATACAGAGTGATCAGCTTAACAGCAATTACTTACAAAGTCAATATTTGCCTAGAAAATGAACTTTATCCCCCAAAACACATTTCAACATCATTGCAGCCCTGCCTTAAAAGGACCAGCTAACAGCGTTTCAGTGATTGCTCCAGTAATACAGGTGTGGGTGTTGATGAGGACAGGGCTGGAGATCAATCTGTCATGATTAAGTAAGTAAGAATGACACCACTGGACACTATAAAAGGAGGCTGGTGCTTGGCATCATTGTTTCTCTTCTGTTAACCATGGTTATCTCTAAAGAAACACGTGCAGTCATCATTGCACTGCACAAAAATGGCCTAACAGGGAAGAGTATCACAGCTAGAAAGATTGCACCTCAGTCACCAATCTATCACATCATCAAGAACTTCAAGGAGAGAGGTTCCATTGTTGGCAAAAAGGCTCCAGGGCGCCCAAGAAAGACCAGCAAGCGCCAGGACCGTCTCTTAAAAGTGTTTCAGCTGCGGGATCGGGCTACCAGCAGTGCAGAGCTTGCTCAGGAATGGCAGCAGGCAGGTGTGAGTGCATCTGCACGCACTGTGAGACTGCGGAGACTCTTGGAACAAGGCCTGGTCTCAAGGAGGGCAGCAAAGAAGCCACTTCTCTCCAGAAAACACATCAGGGACGGACTGATATTCTGCAGAAGGTCCAGGGAGTGACTGCTGAGGACTGGGGGAAAGTCATTTTCTCTGATGAATCCCCTTTTCGATTGTTTGGGACATCTGGAGAACAGCTTATTGGGAGAAGAGGAGGTGAGCGCTACCACTAGTCTTGTCTCATGCCAACTGTAAAGCATCCTGAAACCATTCATGTGTGGGGTGGCTTCTCAGCCAAGGGAATCGGCTCTCACAGTCTCGCCTAAAAACACAGCCATGAATACAGAATGGGACCAGAATGTCCTCCAAGATCAACTTCTCCCAACCCTCCAAGAGCAGTTTGGCCATCAACAATGCCTTCTCCAGCATGATGGAGCACCTTGCCATAAAGCAAAGGGGAGAACTAAATGGCTCAGGGAACAAAACAGAGAGATTTTGGGTCCATGGCCTGGAAACTCCCCAGATCTTAATCCCATTGAGAACTTGTGGTCAATCATCAAGAGACGGGTGGCCAAACAAAAACCTACAAATTCTGACAAAATGCAAGCATTGATTGTGCAAGAATGGAGGGCTATCAGTCAGGATTTGGTGCAGAAGGTGATTGAGAGCTGCCAGGGAGAATTGTAGAGGTCCTGAAGAAGAAGAAGGGGCAACACTGCAAATATTACACCGCTGCACTAACTCCTTCTAACTGTCACTATAAGCTTTTATTACTCAGAATATGATTGCAATTCTATTTCTGTATGTGATAAAAACATCTGACAAACACACAGAAACCAGAGGGAGCAGATCATGTGACGAGAGGAGATTTGTGGCAGTCTCAGAACTTTTGGGCATGACTGTACATGAAAATACTAAAAACATGCCTAAGGTAAGTTATAACTTCTATCACTTTATCATGTATTGTTATTAGTCACACCATATTAATCTGTTTATCACATTTAATATCCAGACACTCCATGTATTCTTTTGGCTATAAGGAAGGAATGATAAATGAATGGACATCACTGATTGAACGGCTGCATTGCTCCATATATGACCTATGTGAAGAGAAAAAATAGATAAACTTTAGCAAAAACCAAAGTGATACAATAATGAATGTAACCATTGGCAAGCTTAATAACTTTATGGACTCCTAATACTATCTGATCATATTCATATATTGTATAGAACATGTCCCTGCTCTCCCTGCACCCAGAGAGTGGCCTATGGCAGAAAGATATCACCACACATCAGAGTGAGATCAACATACTTGACTCTCTCTCTCTCTCTCTCTCTCTCTCTCTCTCTCTCTCTCTCTCTCTCTCTCTCTCTCTCTCTCTCTCTCTCTCTCTCTCTCTCTCTATATCTATATATATATATATATATATATAATCCATAGTATTATTCACAATAGCATAATTAGGATTGATTTATAAACCTCATAACATAACCATGTGGCTTATACCTGATCATTGGACTTCTCATATAGAACGGATTTCTCCTTATATAGCCAGATAGTACATAAGTAACCCTCAGTAGGCCGCCATTCCTTCAGAGATACTTTTACATTCGCCCCCTGACTTTCCTGTCAGTCACATCCCACAATAACTCCAACAGGTCATGAGATTGCCAAGCTTGCCCTTCTCCTAACAATATGAGGCAGCTCAGATCTCACTGGGTGACTGGGAAGATCGGACATCTTGGAGACACCTGGTCCATTCTCAGATACAATCTTTGGACTATCAGTAGCAATAGGTTTGGCTGATCCAATTTCTCTGTATTTTCAGTTGAGAATGGAATTCTAATTTGTGGACTTCCTTGTATGGAATATAAATATGGTTTATACGCAATACTGGACTGGATCCAAAAATGTGAACTTTTTAACAAAACTTTTCCCCATAGATGACGAGTTCATGTTTTTAATGACAGTTTTGTATGTTCTCTCAAATTCAGACATGAATGTGAATGTGCCTTCATTTCTTCCTATCTTTATCTCATTCAGTATCTCAGATGTTGTCACCTCCAGTGCACCAGATTACTTTCTTTACTCTCTCCACATCACTGTCTTTTAACCATTCATTCGACTCATTATCAGAAGACATTTTTGCAGACAAATGTTCTGTACAATCAATAGGAAGCCATATTCTGAACAATTGGTTTTTCTGTTCAGTAGATGAATGCATTCTCTGCATGGCTTTCAGAAATGTCTGAGTTTCTACACACAGGGATCTTTACATCATATGTGGGAATGGGCAGAGAAGACTGTGCATGCCCACAGGCCACGAGAAAATGGCCGCTTGCACAGTATTGTAAGTGGCCATTTTCTCGTGGCCTTTGGGCATGCGCAGTCTGCTCTGCCCGAGGCCTTAGAAGTTACAAGCCACCGCCGGAAGAAGAGGAGGCGACACTGGAGAGAGTTCTGTCGCAGCATTGGAGACGCCCCTAGTGCTGCGAAAGAACTCATTTACATACCGACAAGAACCGGGATTGTAGGCGAACGGTGGCGCAGAGAAGACGATGAAAGGTAGGAGGCGAATAGCTTTTCTTAAGGCTAATCCGACGTGGTACCTACAAAACATTGTGTCTGACTGATAGGATCCCTTTAAAGGTTCACACATAAGTCACATCGGAGCCTTTTCTTATAGAAGTCTTTCTGACTTGTGTGAAATTCTTAGGTCACATTTCTGCACAAATATAAATAATTCTGAAGGGTTCACAAACTTTAAAGCACCGCTTTATTGTACAATATCTGTCTTATAGGAAGAGTCCAGTAGAGGAAGGGTCTCCGATCTGACCCCTCATTGTTAACATCACTGTAGTTCATATACTGGCCACTAGATGGCAGCAGAGTCCTGAGCAGACTCCCCTGTGTAGAGCTGGGGTGTCGCTGTATTTATACTGCACCCCTCATGTCGCTTTTCCCCGCCCCGTGTTTGCCGGATACGTCTGTGTCTCTTCAGTCGCCTCCATCTTGTACATAGGAGGTAGTATTATAGTAGTTATATTCTTGTACATAGGAGTAGTATTATAGTAGTTATATTCTTGTACATAGGAGTAGTATTATAGTAGTTATATTCTTGTACATAGGAGTAGTATTATAGTAGTTATATTCTTGTACATAGGAGGCAGTATTATAGTAGTTATATTCTTGTACATAGGAGTAGTATTATAGTAGTTATATTCTTGTACATAGGAGGTAGTATTATAGTAGTTATATTCTTGTACATAGGAGTAGTATTATAGTAGTTATATTCTTGTACATAGGAGTAGTATAGTAGTAGTTATATTCTTGTACATAGGAGTAGTATTATAGTAGTTATATTCTTGTACGTAGGGGCAGTATTATAGTAGTTATATTCTTGTACGTAGGAGCAGTATTATAGTAGTTATATTCTTGTACGTAGGAGGTAGTATTATAGTAGTTATATTCTTGTACGTAGGAGGTAGTATTATAGTAGTTATATTATTGTACATAGGAGTAGTATTATAGTAGTTATATTCTTGTACATAGGAGTAGTATTATAGTAGTTATATTCTTGTACATAGGAGTAGTATTATAGTAGTTATATTCTTGTACATAGGGGCAGTATTATAGTAGTTATATTCTTGTACATAGGAGTAGTATTATAGTAGTTATATTCTTGTACGTAGGAGGTAGTATTATAGTAGTTATATTATTGTACATAGGAGTAGTATTATAGTAGTTATATTCTTGTACATAGGAGTAGTATTATAGTAGTTATATTCTTGTACATAGGAGTAGTATTATAGTAGTTATATTCTTGTACATAGGAGTAGTATTATAGTAGTTATATTCTTGTACATAGGAGGTAGTATTATAGTAGTTATATTCTTGTATATAGGAGTAGTATTATAGTAGTTATATTCTTGTATATAGGAGTAGTATTATAGTAGTTATATTCTTGTACATAGGAGGTAGTATTATAGTAGTTATATTCTTGTATATAGGAGTAGTATTATAGTAGTTATATTCTTGTATATAGGAGTAGTATTATAGTAGTTATATTCTTGTACATAGGAGTAGTATTATAGTAGTTATATTCTTGTATATAGGAGGTAGTATTATAGTAGTTATATTCTTGTACATAGGAGTAGTATTATAGTAGTTATATTCTTGTACATAGGAGTAGTATTATAGTAGTTATATTCTTGTACATAGGAGGTAGTATTATAGTAGTTATATTCTTGTATATAGGAGTAGTATTATAGTAGTTATATTCTTGTATATAGGAGTAGTATTATAGTAGTTATATTCTTGTACATAGGAGTAGTATTATAGTAGTTATATTCTTGTATATAGGAGTAGTATTATAGTAGTTATATTCTTGTACATAGGAGTAGTATTATAGTAGTTATATTCTTGTACATAGGAGCAGTATTATAGTAGTTATATTCTTGTACATAGGAGGTAGTATTATAGTAGTTATATTCTTGTACATAGGAGTAGTATTATAGTAGTTATATTCTTGTACATAGGAGCAGTATTATAGTAGTTATATTCTTGTACATAGGAGCAGTATTATAGTAGTTATATTCTTGTACGTAGGAGGTAGTATTATAGTAGTTATATTCTTGTACGTAGGAGGTAGTATTATAGTAGTTATATTCTTGTACGTAGGAGGTAGTATTATAGTAGTTATATTCTTGTACGTAGGAGGTAGTATTATAGTAGTTATATTCTTGTACGTAGGAGGTAGTATTATAGTAGTTATATTCTTGTACGTAGGGGGCAGTATTATAGTAGTTATATTCTTGTACTTCATCTCTTCATCTCGTTCGGTCTCTGGTCTCAGGTGAATCTTTCACTAATAAAACTTATAAACTACTTTGAACTTCATTGGACATGATAGTATCTTTAGTAAATCTGTTCTTTTCTGTGGCCGATTATCTTGATCCTTTGGACTGTTTCTGTACATGATATTGGTCGGGGTCTGACTCCTCGCTCTTCCATCAGTCAGTGGTGTAGACATTACTCTTTACTTATCGGTCAGGCACAGCGCCGTACATTTGGTAGTGGCTATGTCTGGTACTGCAGCTCTTAGGTGGATGGTCCTGATCGGTGTTTGTATTGATGACTGTTCATATTGTTCATGTTCTAGTCCTTTCCGTGTATCCTCTTGAATATCGTCTCACGCCTGTATATTTCCTGTGCTGGCTTTTCCATATTCTCTGCTCCCATAATCCTCGGCTGCAGGTCACTGTCACTTTTTTGCCTCCGCGTGTAGTAAAACCAGTGGATTTTGCGCTGACATTTCTTGAGGCGGTGGATAGGACGGGGTTATCTCCGCTCACCTCTTGGGCCTCTTCTCCCTCCTTTCATTGTAGATGCGACATCAGCGGCGGCCCCCACTCCTGTGTATTCATTATGTCCAGGCCGCGCCGGCCCCTCACTCAGCATGCCAGACATGTCCTGGGCACATGGAAACGAAAAGGGCAGAGGAAGCGAAGAATTAATTATATTTCAGGAGACTCCGCTCCGAGCAGCCAGGAGACGACTTAATCGCACCGCTACACATCGGAATCTAAATGTTACGTGTAAATGGACCAGAAATACCACGAAATACAACCAAACCGGCGCAAGACTGTGTGAGGAGGGGGCGTCAGGGCAGCACCGAAGGGGCCCCTTCTGCTAGACATCCTGGGGGTTATAGTGCTGGAAACACTAAAAGCTAAGACCCTTCCTTAGAGCAATGACTAGCTCCGTATAGATTGTAAGCTCCTCTGCTCAGGACTGTCACTCCCATCTGTCACCTGCAGTAATATAATGAAGTGCGGTGTGTAAGTCGTGGTTCACACAGTGTATTATGTGCAGCACGTGTGACCCAGTCCTGGCCTGTGCGGTATATTACATGTGCGGTATATTACACGTGCACTGCTCAATTGTGTCCTGAAGATAGAAGTTTTATGAAGTTCAGAGACATCCAGACAGACATGTCATGTCCTGGAGCGGAGGAGAAGATTCATCCCGGAGTCTACAGATCATTATCAGTCAGCAGTATGGCGGCCTCCTGTAGAGAGCTTGAAAAGAGGCCTGCCCTGGAAGAGACAACACTGTGACAGCACCGCAGCTATCTACAGCTTCCTGCTGACACATGCTGGGTTCTCCTTGTACTGTACATATGACAAGAGGAGAACACAGGAGTTCAGCTCTGCAGGACTTGCCATTTCTTATAGGAACACGATATAATTATTACATCAATATTTATACTGTCACTTATTCTCTAGTAACTATATCATGCATAATGAAGCCCTGTGTACATTCAATACTGATCCTGTATTATACTCCAGAGCTGCGCTCACTATTCTGCTGGTGCAGTCACTGTGTACATACATTACATTACTTATCCTGTATTATACTCCAGAGCTGCGCTCACTATTCTGCTGGTGCAGTCACTGTGTACATACATTACATTACTTATCCTGTATTATACTCCAGAGCTGCGCTCACTATTCTGCTGGTGCAGTCACTGTGTACATACATTACATTACTTATCCTGTATTATACTCCAGAGCTGCGCTCACTATTCTGCTGGTGCAGTCACTGTGTACATACATTACATTACTTATCCTGTATTATACTCCAGAGCTGCGCTCACTATTCTGCTGGTGCAGTCACTGTGTACATACATTACATTACTTATCCTGTATTATACTCCAGAGCTGCGCTCACTATTCTGCTGGTGCAGTCACTGTGTACATACATTACATTACTTATCCTGTATTATACTCCAGAGCTGCGCTCACTATTCTGCTGGTGCAGTCACTGTGTACATACATTACATTACTTATCCTGTATTATACTCCAGAGCTGCGCTCACTATTCTGCTGGTGCAGTCACTGTGTACATACATTACATTACTTATCCTGTATTATACTCCAGAGCTGCGCTCACTATTCTGCTGGTGCAGTCACTGTGTACATACATTACATTACTTATCCTGTATTATACTCCAGAGCTGCGCTCACTATTCTGCTGGTGCAGTCACTGTGTACATACATTACATTACTTATCCTGTATTATACTCCAGAGCTGCGCTCACTATTCTGCTGGTGCAGTCACTGTGTACATACATTACATTACTTATCCTGTATTATACTCCAGAGCTGCGCTCACTATTCTGCTGGTGCAGTCACTGTGTACATACATTACATTACTTATCCTGTATTATACTCCAGAGCTGCGCTCACTATTCTGCTGGTGCAGTCACTGTGTACATACATTACATTACTTATCCTGTATTATACTCCAGAGCTGCGCTCACTATGCTGCTGGTGCAGTCACTGTGTACATACATTACATTACTTATCCTGTATTATACTCCAGAGCTGCGCTCACTATTCTGCTGGTACAGTCACTGTGTACATACATTACTTATCCTGTATTATACTCCAGAGCTGCGCTCACTATTCTGCTGGTACAGTCACTGTGTACATACATTACATTACTTATCCTGTATTATACTCCAGAGCTGCGCTCACTATTCTGCTGGTGCAGTCACTGTATACATACATTACATTACTTATCCTGTATTATACTCCGGAGCTGCGCTCACTATTCTGCCGGTACAGTCACTGTGTACATACATTACATTACTTATCCTGTATTATACCCCGGAGCGGCGCTCACTATTCTGCCGGTACAGTCACTGTGTACATACATTACATTACTTATCCTGTATTATACTCCAGAGCTGCGCTCACTATTCTGCCGGTACAGTCACTGTGTACATACATTACATTACTTATCCTGTATTATACTCTGGAGCTGCGCTCACTATTCTGCCGGTACAGTCACTGTGTACATACATTACATTACTTATCCTGTATTATACCCCGGAGCGGCGCTCACTATTCTGCCGGTACAGTCACTGTGTACATACATTACATTACTTCTCCTGTATTATACTCCAGAGCTGCGCTCACTATTCTGCCGGTACTGTCACTGTGTACATACATTACATTACTTCTCCTGTATTATACTCCAGAGCTGCGCTCACTATTCTGCCGGTGCAGTCACTGTGTACATACATTACATTACTTATCCTGTATTATACTCCAGAGCTGCGCTCACTATTCTGCCGGTGCAGTCACTGTGTACATACATTACATTACTTATCCTGTATTATACTCCAGAGCTGCGCTCACTATTCTGCTGATGGGGAGGTCATAGGCTGAGAGTTATGTAGTGTATAGTGCAGGGTCCCCAGCAGCACAGAGTGTTTCAGTATCCCGTGCAGGTTCTGTCCTCGCCCTCCTCCTCGCGCTCTCTCACTCACACGTCTCCGCTCATCTAGCACAATAACATATTAGCACCGCACATTAGTTAATGTGATAAGACGTCGCTGACAGTTTTGTTTGCCGGGGGCGGCCGCTGTATACTATATATCAGATGCACCAGTGCTGGGAATGTGTATAACCTCACAGGGGCCACAGGTGTCATTCCAGGGGCCCCGTGTAGCCGCTGACCCTCTCTGGTGAGTTCCTTGCTGTGATGGATGCCGAGCGTCCCCCTCCTGCTTTGTGCGCCCCCTCCCACTCCCAGAATTGTGATATTTTTCAGGATTTGATTTGTTATTATTTTGTCTCATTTTGCATTTGCCGTATCATTAGGCAGTTAATTGTCTTCGCCATCTGCCGCCGCGTCTGTATACATCACATTATACTGTACAGGCACAAAGCAGCTCTGGGGCTGCAGTACATGTGCGGCGCAGGAGGGGGCAGTATTCTCTCCTGGGTCCTTGCAGGCACCAGAACCCCAGGACATCAGTTCTGTCCTCGATCCAAAAACACGCTAACAGTCTAGCCATGTTACATCCTCCTCTATAATGGCGTATATGAAGCATTGGATTGTCTTTACCTTCTGTCGTCCCATATGGTCTGACCTAGAGACATGGAGAGGGGTGTAAATATAGCGCAGGTTATAGATGTCCTGGTGCCCCCTGTCCCATATGGTCCGACGTAGAGACACGGAGAGGGGTGTAAGTATAGCGCAGGTTATAGATGTCCTGGTGCCCCCTGTCCCATATGGTCCGACGTAGAGACACGGAGAGGGGTGTAAGTATAGCGCAGGTTATAGATGTCCTGGTGCCCCCTGTCCCATATGGTCCGACGTAGAGACACGGAGAGGGGTGTAAGTATAGCGCAGGTTATAGATGTCCTGGTGCCCCCTGTCCCATATGGTCTGACCTAGAGACATGGAGAGGGGTGTAAGTATAGCGCAGGTTATAGATGTCCTGGTGCCCCCTGTCCCATATGGTCCGACGTAGAGACACGGAGAGGGGTGTAAGTATAGCGCAGGTTATAGATGTCCTGGTGCCCCCTGTCCCATATGGTCTGACCTAGAGACATGGAGAGGGGTGTAAGTATAGCGCAGGTTATAGATGTCCTGGTGCCCCCTGTCCCATATGGTCCGACGTAGAGACACGGAGAGGGGTGTAAGTATAGCGCAGGTTATAGATGTCCTGGTGCCCCCTGTCCCATATGGTCTGACCTAGAGACATGGAGAGGGGTGTAAGTATAGCGCAGGTTATAGATGTCCTGGTGCCCCCTGTCCCATATGGTCCGACGTAGAGACACGGAGAGGGGTGTAAGTATAGCGCAGGTTATAGATGTCCTGGTGCCCCCTGTCCCATATGGTCTGACCTAGAGACATGGAGAGGGGTGTAAATCTAGCGCAGGTTATAGATGTCCTGGTGCCCCCTGTCCCATATGGTCTGACCTAGAGACACGGAGAGGAGTGTAAGTATAGCGCAGGTTATAGATGTCCTGGTGCCCCCTGTCCCATATGGTCTGACCTAGAGACATGGAGAGGGGTGTAAGTATAGCGCAGGTTATAGATGTCCTGGTGCCCCCTGTCCCATATGGTTTGGTCTAGAGACACGGAGAGGAGTGTAAGTATAGCGCAGGTTATAGATGTCCTGGTGCCCCCTGTCCCATATAGTCTGACCTAGAGACATGGAGAGGGGTGTAAGTATAGCGCAGGTTATAGATGTCCTGGTGCCCCCTGTCCCATATGGAGCGGGTGTAAGAGTAATGAAGGTGACGTAACACTACATGATATCATGTGACAGATACTCACTGGTTCAGTGTATCGGTGATATAACATTGGTCTAAAAAGACCCCCAGGGGCATCACTGGACTCCACCTAATAGTAATCTCCATTCCCAGGTACAAACGGTGTCACAGTTCTAGATTCATGACTCTAGTACCAGGTACTCCTTATCAGTGGCGTAACTAGTAATGGCGGGGCTCTGTGGCAAACTTTTGACATGGTCTCCCCCCCCCCTCCTCAAGAGGGGTATGTGGGCGTGCAGGCTGTTTGTGAACAAGAGGGTGACGTGGGGTGCAGAGTATGTATGAAAAAGTGGGGGGAATAGGGGTGCAACCTGTGTGCGAGCAAGAGGGTGATATGGGGCGGGGAACCCCTTATTCCACCATACTCTCTCACACACGGCCTGCACCGCCATTCCCCCTTCTTTCTCACACACAGCCTGCACCCCCATTCCCCCTTCTTTCTCACACACAGCCTGCACCCCCATTCCCCCTTCTTTCTCACACACAGCCTGCACCCCCATTCCCCCTTCTTTCTCACACACAGCCTGCACTCCCATTCCCCCTTCTTTCTCACACACAGCCTGCACCCCCATTCCCCCTTCTTTCTCACACACAGCCTGCACCCCCATTCCCCCTTCTTTCTCACACACAGCCTGCACCCCCATTCCCCCTTCTTTCTCACACACAGCCTGCACCCCCATTCCCCCTTCTTTCTCACACACAGCCTGCACCCCCATTCCCCCTTCTTTCTCACACACAGCCTGCACCCCCATTCCCCCTTCTTTCTCACACACAGCCTGCACCCCCATTCCCCCTTCTTTCTCACACACAGCCTGCACTCCCATTCCCCCTTCTTTCTCACACACAGCCTGCACTCCCATTCCCCCTTCTTTCTCACACACAGCCTGCACCCCCATTCCCCCTTCTTTCTCACACACAGCCTGCACCCCCATTCCCCCTTCTTTCTCACACACAGCCTGCACCCCCATTCCCCCTTCTTTCTCACACACAGCCTGCACCCCCATTCCCCCTTCTTTCTCACACACAGCCTGCACCCCCATTCCCCCTTCTTTCTCACACACAGCCTGCACCCCCATTCCCCCTTCTTTCTCACACACAGCCTGCACCCCCATTCCCCCTTCTTTCTCACACACAGCCTGCACCCCCATTCCCCCTTCTTTCTCACACACAGCCTGCACCCCCATTCCCCCTTCTTTCTCACACACAGCCTGCACCCCCATTCCCCCTTCTTTCTCACACACAGCCTGCACCCCCATTCCCCCTTCTTTCTCACACACAGCCTGCACCCCCATTCCCCCTTCTTTCTCACACACAGCCTGCACCCCCATTCCCCCTTCTTTCTCACACACAGCCTGCACCCCCATTCCCCCTTCTTTCTCACACACAGCCTGCACCCCCATTCCCCCTTCTTTCTCACACACAGCCTGCACTCCCATTCCCCCTTCTTTCTCACACACAGCCTGCACCCCCATTCCCCCTTCTTTCTCACACACAGCCTGCACCCCCATTCCCCCTTCTTTCTCACACACAGCCTGCACTCCCATTCCCCCTTCTTTCTCACACACAGCCTGCACTCCCATTCCCCCTTCTTTTTCACACACAGCCTGCACTCCCATTCCCCTTTCTTTCTCACACACAGCCTGCACCCCCATTCCCCCTTCTTTCTCACACACAGCCTGCACCCCCATTCCCCCTTCTTTCTCACAGACAGCCTGCACCCCCATTCCCCCTTCTTTCTCACACACAGCCTGCACCCCCATTCCCCTTTCTTTCTCACACACAGCCTGCACCGCCATGTACCCCTCTTGCTCACAGGCAGCCTGTAACCTATTCCCCCCATTCTACACTGACCTGTACAATCCAGATGGCTCTGTCCACACAATACTTTGATTCTATCTTAGTAGATTAAAGGACCTTTGATGACGTCATAACACAGGTCTTAAACCTACTAAGATAGATGCCGGCAAAAGGTACCAGGGCTTGGGGACAGCGGGCAGGAGATAGAAGTTTCTTCCCGCTGTCATTATGCAAGTGCCGGGAGGCAGGGGCCCCTAATTTCCCGGGCCCTGTGACAGTTGCTACCCTGGTACTTAAGCCCCAGCCCCTTATCCAAACAATTCATAGTTAACCCTTAATACAGAACTGACCCAAAAAAGAACAGCAGGAGAGCACTAGGACCCAGAGACAAGAACCTGCCGTAATGACCTATAGGAAGTGTGTGTGTATGTATATACATATATATATATATATATATACATACATAGAGTTACTAGATTGGTCACTCATATCAGACATTACCACCAGCATCACTGCATGAATGTCAGGGGTCTTATGAGAGGGTTCTCTAGACCTCTTTTTACTTGTTCTACATCTTCAGGGTGTCCTCCTTGTGATCTTCTTATTGTAATATTATGGTCCATGAATCTTTTAATATCCTGCAGACTTTAGCAGTAGCTGACTGACATTGTGCAGCTTCATGTCCATTCAGATCCAAGATTCACTTCTAGAGACTCTCGGCCATTGATTTCTGCCATGTGGTGCTGCCATATTTAGTGTGAATATGCCCCTACGATTCGCAGTCCTCTCCCTGCAGCCATTGGTCCTCCTTGTCTTTCGGTAGGTGACCCATCCTCGGTGCGGGTCTGGTCTATAAGGGGTGGTCACTGGGCTGTAGCTGGGCCTAGTTCTTTGTGCTCCTCCCATGATCCTCTGCCTTTCCCTAATTCCCTGTCATTTCTCTTCTTTTTCAGACAAACAATTTTTGGTTTTCTTCTTCAAACAAGTTCGGAGAAATGAGAGCGGCCGTTACGTGAAGGATTTCGCTTACATCTCCCCCTGTGGCAGGGAGAGGAATTACATCCGCTGTGACGACCGCCCGATAGTCTTCACCCACCTGCTAAGCGAGGAGAGCTCCGGCGCCCAGCACTTGTCATACTGCGGAGGGGGGGACAAGCTCATGGTCAAGTTTGAGCCTGAAAAACTGGTCATGTTACCCGAGAACGGGCGAGTGTATCACCCAGCGCCAGAGAAGGCCGGAGGGGTGGGACTGGTGAAGTCGTCTCTGGCGTTCGAGTTGAGTCCTTGCTTTGAATTTCCTGCAGGAGCCAATACTGGGACGCCCGTCTGTTTCCACTGGAAGGGGCAGCGTTACGATCTGACTAATGAGCTCCTCGACCTCCTCTGAGATGTGGTGAGGTTCTTCTGGATCTGGAATGAATCCGTAGACATTGGGCACATGGGGGCGAAGAAGAAGGAGCCAACAATGGGGAGGTGAAGAGCACGGAGTGGGGGTCAGCGTTAGGTGTAGTTGAGGCCCCATTCATGGTTTTGTCTTCTACTTGGTGCCCACTAAGATTCTTCCCATCCGGGGGGCTGAGGTCACACTCGCCCGGGGCCCCCATGTTGACGGCCCCTTTTGCTCTGGATTTTGCACACTGAAGGACCTCGATCTCCGCACTCAATCTCAGTTGCTTTGGTGTGTTTCGGGTCTTTTTGCTTTTTTTAGATTGTTGAATTTGCTGAGAGAATGGTTAATGAAGGGTTAACCTCCACCCCTGTGCTCCGGCCCAATGTCCAGTCCTTGCTCGGAGATCTAGAGGACGGAGAGGTGCGGCCATCCTGGGACG
This sequence comes from Leptodactylus fuscus, assembly GCF_031893055.1. Taxonomy (NCBI): domain Eukaryota; kingdom Metazoa; phylum Chordata; class Amphibia; order Anura; family Leptodactylidae; genus Leptodactylus; species Leptodactylus fuscus. The sequence goes on along the minus strand of NC_134268.1, from coordinate 629,064 downwards.
GTCAGCTATAGACGGAGTGCGGCTGATAACAATAAATACAAGGATACATTCACATCGACGGCTATGTGTGTCTGGGGACAGAGGGGGCGCTGTCATCACAGCAATGATTGACCAATCTGGTGGAGCGGGATGTAGTGCTGTGTTCTCTCTCTCTGTATATAAGAGCCGTGTAGAGGGGGAGGGGACATAACAGGCAGTCAACGTAAATCTCGTGTCATGTGACCCTGCTAGAGGACGGTATCGCAGTGAGGAAAAGGGTTTACGATGTGAAACTATAATTGTAGACCGAGACGAACAGGAAATGTCACTGCCAGATCTGAACCTGATGGGCGACTCTCCAGTTACATGGGGTATTGATGTAGCAGAGCTGGGAGGGTATTTGGTTTATGGTTTGGAGGGCGCAACAAACTGTAGATGACAATGTCCGGTTTGTTGCGGTGACGTTTCGTCCCGTCTCTCCTCATTCAGACCAGATTTTATTAGTATCAGTCCGGATGAAGAGGAAGCGCCAAAATCTCTCCGGGGAAGATACCAAACCATAGAACGAGAGCGGCGCCTCCTGCTGGTGCACGGGCGGGGATGGGGAGAGGATCCTGCTGAAGGTTCTGGCTTGGACTCTTGTGTTATCTATAGCAGTGACATTGTCTACAGAACCTTACAGGAATATTCCGCGTATAGGATGCCATGGGGCAGAGACAGTGACAGGTGCAATGTAGAGGACACTGGATTCGAGCAGGAGTGGGGCCTAATAAAGCCAAATTGGCTGAGTAGTATACAGAGCTTGCCTTCAGGTGGGATGAATAGTGTACTGAGTAGTATTATTGGGGTCAGTGCTAGTTGGGGTCAGTAGTATACGGGGGTTGTCGCTGGGTGGACTGATTAGTATACGGAGGTTGTCTCTGAAACTTCAGTTTATCTTAGAAGGCAGGGGGCGCTATTCTATGTTGTGACCTTGGAGACTCCTTACACTTACAGTCTGGTCCTTGGCCCCCCCGGCCTTCCCCTATAGATAATCTGTGACTGTCTGTATATGCGGTGTTACCTCCTGAATCCGGCTCCATAACTCCCCCTCCCCCGCTGCCTCCTCTCCGAGGGATGATAAATCCGCCGTCCTCGCCTCTGTATAATCAGGACTTTGTGGCTTCATCCATCAGTAACGCGACCGCGGCGTCCATAGAAAGGAGGCGAGATAAATGTGGAGCAGATTACACGTAACAGGTGGAGAGCGACACTGAAATCTGCGAGGACATGATGGATGACCCCGACTATCCGAACAAGGAAAGAGCGCTGAGAACACACGCGAGAGCACCAAGAACACGCGTGAGAGCGCCAAGAACACATAAGTGAGCCAAGAAGACGTGTGAGAGCGCCAAGAACACGTGTGAGAGCGCCTAGAACACGTAAGAGAGCCAAGAACACGTGTGAGAGCGCCGAGAACACGTAAGAGAGCCAGGAAGACGTGTGAGAGCACCGAGAACATGAAAGAGAGTCGAAAACACATGCATGAGCGCCGAGAAGATTCACAAGAGACCGCCAAGAACACATGTGAGAGCTGACACCCCATATACACAAGCTGTGATGTCCTGTGTGTACTGACCCTTATATCATAGTCCAAAATGGTTTTATGTTCAGGTTCTCAGGAAAGCTGGATGATGAGCTTGGCGGCTGATTGTAATGGTCATGGACAGTCTCTTCCTTGTGTCAGTCCATGATGTTGTTTGTCTGGCGCTGATACCTCAGTAGTCCCTGCAGTGCCAAATCCATTAGCTGAATAATTAAATCTAAAAGTAATTAAGACAAATCGAAAAGCAGATGATGAGAGTTGTCATATAATCCATAGAGTGATGGGCGAGTCTCAGCGGACACTGCACATAGCGAAACATGGCCAGGCATTCAGGAATCCTCCACAGATGTCAGGATCTACAAAGTGGGGACTCCATGGAGGGTCCTACAAGGCCAGAGGTCAGATAGAAGATCGTGTGAGGGGCAGGAAGTAAAACAAGCAGTAAAGTGAGGCTAAGTATACACCATGTATACCAGGAGCTCAGGAGCTGACCACAGACTGATTATATACAGTCACCACTAGGGGGAGCTCAGGAACTGACCGCAGACTGATTATATACAGTCACCACTAGAGGGAGCTCAGGAACTGACCGCAGACTGATTATATACAGACACTACTAGAGGGATCTCAGGAGCTAACCACAGACTGATTATATACAGTCACCACTAGAGGGAGCTCAGGAGCTGACCGCAGACTGATTATATACAGACACCACTAGAGGGATCTCAGGAGCTGACCGCAGACTGATTATATACAGTCACCACTAGAGGGATCTCAGGAGCTGACCGCACGCTGATTATATACAGTCACCACTAGAGGGAGCTCAGGAGCTGACCGCACGCTGATTATATAGATTCACTGGAGGTGTCCAGGTGGAACAGACTGGAGGTGACTACAGGTGTCCAGATGGAGCGGACTGGAGATGACTACAGGTGTCCAGGTGGAGCGGATTGGAGGTGACTACAGGTGTCCAGGTGGAGCGGACTGGAGGTGACCACAGGTGTCCAGGTGGAGCGGAATGGAGGTGACTACAGGTGTCCAGGTGGAGCGGATTGGAGGTGACTACAGGTGTCCAGGTGGAATGGACTGGAGGTGACCACAGGTGTCCAGGTGGAGCAGACTGGAGATGACCACAAGTGATCTGATGGAGTGGACTGGAGGTGACCACAGGTGTTCAGATGGAGCGGACTGGAGGTGACCACAGGTGACCAGATGGAACAGACTGGAGGTGACCACAGGTGTCCAGATGGAGCGGACTGGAGATGACCACAGGTGTCCAGGTGGAGCGGACTGGAGGTGACCACAGGTGTCCAGATGGAGCGGACTGGAGATGACCACAGGTGTCCAGGTGGAGCGGAATGGAGGTGACTACAGGTGTCCAGGTGGAGCGGATTGGAGGAGACTACAGGTGTCCAGGTGGAATGGACTGGAGGTGACCACAGGTGTCCAGGTGGAGCGGACTGGAGGTGACCACAGGTGTCCAGATGGAGCGGACTGGAGATGAGCACAGGTGTCCAGGTGGAGCGGACTGGAGGTGACCACAGGTGTCCAGGTGGAGCGGACTGGAGGTGACCACAGGTGACCAGATGGAGCGGACTGGAGATGAGCACAGGTGTCCAGGTGGAGCGGACTGGAGGTGACCACAGGTGTCCAGGTGGAGCGGACTGGAGGTGACCACAGGTGTTCAGGTGGAGCGGATTGGAGGTGACCACAGGTGTCCAGATGGAGCGGACTGGAGATGAGCACAGGTGTCCAGGTGGAGCGGACTGGAGGTGACCACAGGAGACCAGATGGAGCGGACTGGAGGTGACCACAGGAGACCAGATGGAGCGGACTGGAGGTGACCACAGGTGACCAGATGCAGCGGTCTGGAGGTGACCACAGGTGTTCAGGTGGAGTGGACTGGAGGTATCCACAGGAGACCAGATGGAGCAGACTGGAGGTGACCACAGGAGACCAGATGCAGCGGACTGGAGGTGACCACAGGTGACCAAATGTAGCGGACTGGAGGTGACTGCACTGGGGGTTTTGCCATCTTAGTCTTCATTTACTCCTTATGGTAATGTTGGTTTTTGGCCATTGTCTTAGAGGAGTCTCAGGGCCTTGTGACGTCTCCTGTAGCACAATGCTGACAACTCCAGGACACATCCAAGGACTGTCCAGTTGACATTTCCAAATTGTGAGACCTCATGAAGGATATAATGGTGGTGATGAAGACCTTCTGGGAGACTGACCAGTATGAGGAGGTGGACTCATCTACTGGGTGTCCACGGGGACGTTCTTCATGGTTTTGGTGGAATTTTTCGGTTGATATTTTAAAAATGGAGGATATGTAAGATGAGGTTGAAGGAAAGAACCAGAAGGATGTGAGGATCAGACGAGTGCGGTCTTCGGCATGTTCTCGGTGTCCTCTGTGTGTTTTCTCTCCATCTCTTCTTGGTTTTCTCTTCTCTCCATCTTTCCCGTCTCTTCTTCCTTTGCCGTCTCCTCTTCCTCCTCCACCATTACTCGGGCTGTCGGCAGATGTTATGTCTGCAGGACTTCTTCGCCGCCGCTCTGTCTTGTCGCTCCGGGAGACACGTGCAGTCATTAGTACTTTGCTCACTGTTTTCTTTCCCGCCCAGATATAATGAGATGAAATCTGGTGGCCATTTAACCCTGTGTGTGCTGGCGGCGCTCTCAGGAGGCCGTGCACGCAACGCTTGTCAGTCTGTCCGTATCAGCCGTTAGTCAGTGACATCTTATCTGCAGATCCTCATTACTAATACAAATGAAGCCGGCTATGCACGAACGGGAAATCAATGTCTATCCCATTCCATCTTCTGAAGGAAAACAGATCCATCGCTCTCAGGCAGCGGTTGCCACAGTGGCAGCTCTCACGGGTGTCAGCAGCTCTCGCAGGCAATGGAAATGGCTAACATAGACGGTGGCGGCTCTCACAGGCGGTGGCGGCTCTCACAGGCGGTGGCGGCTCTCACAGGCGGTGGCGGCTCTCACAGGCGGTGGCGGCTCTCATTCTTGAAATTGGTCAAAGTATAATATCAGATCTAGAACCAAGGTCTTTACTCATGCGAGAAGTCAGGCTACACCGGTCTTCGGGACTAGTTGTCGTCTCATTTACCATTATGGTCGGAGTGTGGTGGACATATCAGCATATCACCCCAGGCCTGCAGATAGATAGGTTACTGTCAACAGAACCAGCATATCACCCCAGCCCTGCAGATAGGTTACTGTCACCAGACCCAGCATATCACCCCAGCCCTGCAGATAGATAGGTTACTGTCAACAGACCCAGCATATCACCCCAGCCCTGCAGATAGATAGGTTACTGTCAACAGACCCAGCATATCACCCCAGCCCTGCAGATAGATAGGTTACTGTCAACAGAACCAGCATATCACCCCAGCCCTGCAGATAGATAGGTTACTGTCAACAGAACCAGCATATCACCCCAGCCCTGCAGATAGATAGGTTACTGTCACCAGACCCAGCATATCACCCCGGCCCTGCAGATAGATAGGTTACTGTCACCAGAACCAGCATATCACCCCAGCCCTGCAGATAGATAGGTTACTGTCACCAGAACCAGCATATCACCCCAGCCCTGCAGATAGGTTACTGTCACCAGACCCAGCATATCACCCCAGCCCTGCAGATAGATAGGTTACTGTCAACAGACCCAGCATATCACCCCAGCCCTGCAGATAGATAGGTTACTGTCAACAGACCCAGCATATCACCCCAGCCCTGCAGATAGATAGGTTACTGTCAACAGAACCAGCATATCACCCCAGCCCTGCAGATAGATAGGTTACTGTCAACAGAACCAGCATATCACCCCAGCCCTGCAGATAGATAGGTTACTGTCACCAGACCCAGCATATCACCCCGGCCCTGCAGATAGATAGGTTACTGTCACCAGAACCAGCATATCACTCCAGCCCTGCAGATAGATAGGTTACTGTCACCAGAACCAGGACATCACCCAAGCCCTGCAGATAGATAGGTTACTGTCACCAGATCCCAGCATATCACCCCAGCCCTACAGATAGATAGGTTACTGTCACCAGAACCAGGACATCACCCAAGCCCTGCAGATAGATAGGTTACTGTCACCAGATCCCAGCATATCACTCCAGCCCTGCAGATAGATAGGTTACTGTCACCAGAACCAGCATATCACTCCAGCCCTGCAGATAGATAGGTTAGTGTCACCAAAACCAGCATATCACCCCAGCCCTGCAGATAGATAGGTTACTGTCACCAGAACCAGGACATCACCCAAGCCCTGCAGATAGATAGGTTAGTGTCACCAGAACCAGCATATCACCCCAGCCCTGCAGATAGGTTACTGTCACCAGAACCAGCATATCACCCCAACCCCGCAGATAGATAGGTTACTGTCACCAGAACCAGCATATCACCCCAGCCCTGCAGATAGATAGGTTACTGTCACCAGAACCAGTATATCACCCCAGTCCTGCAGATAGATAGGTTACTGTCACCAGAACCAGTATATCACCCCAGTCCTGCAGATAGATAGGTTACTGTCACCAGACCCAGCATATCACCCCAGTCCTGCAGATAGATAGGTTACTGTCACCAGAACCAGCATATCACCCCAGCCCTGCAGATAGATAGGTTACTGTCACCAGAACCAGCATATCACCCCAGCCCTGCAGATAGATAGGTTACTGTCACCAGAACCAGCATATCACCCCAGCCCTGCAGATAGATAGGTTACTGTCAACAGAACCAGCATATCACCCCGGCCCTGCAGATAGATAGGTTACTGTCACCAGACCCAGCATATCACCCCGGCCCTGCAGATAGATAGGTTACTGTCACCAGAACCAGCATATCACTCCAGCCCTGCAGATAGATAGGTTACTGTCACCAGAACCAGGACATCACCCAAGCCCTGCAGATAGATAGGTTACTGTCACCAGATCCCAGCATATCACCCCAGCCCTACAGATAGATAGGTTACTGTCACCAGAACCAGGACATCACCCAAGCCCTGCAGATAGATAGGTTACTGTCACCAGACCCCAGCATATCACTCCAGCCCTGCAGATAGATAGGTTACTGTCACCAGATCCCAGCATATCACTCCAGCCCTGCAGATAGATAGGTTACTGTCACCAGAACCAGCATATCACTCCAGCCCTGCAGATAGATAGGTTAGTGTCACCAAAACCAGCATATCACCCCAGCCCTGCAGATAGATAGGTTACTGTCACCAGAACCAGGACACCACCCAAGCCCTGCAGATAGATAGGTTACTGTCACCAGAACCAGCATATCACCCCAGCCCTGCAGATAGATAGGTTACTGTCACCAGAACCAGTATATCACCCCAGTCCTGCAGATAGATAGGTTACTGTCACCAGAACCAGTATATCACCCCAGTCCTGCAGATAGATAGGTTACTGTCACCAGACCCAGCATATCACCCCAGCCCTGCAGATAGATAGGTTACTGTCACCAGAACCTGTATATCACCCCAGCCCTGCAGATAGATAGGTTACTGTCACCAGACCCAGCATATCACCCCAGCCCTGCAGATAGATAGGTTACTGTCACCAGAACCTGTATATCACCCCAGCCCTGCAGATAGATAGGTTACTGTCACCAGACCCCAGCATATCACCCCAGCCCTGCAGATAGGATAGCATCACAGTGTCTAAATTTACCATAAAGAGCCGTTTCATCTGCTTTGAGGCCATGGACCTTACGGGGCCCGGTGGGCCCCTGCTGATACATAGGCTCCAGGAAGTAATGGACCCTGTTTACTTATCGATCCCCTGTCCTGCTCACAACTTTACTGACTGCAGACGGGGAGGTGGACGTGAGCAGAAGTGGGGATTGGTTAATAAGGCCACGGGCACACAGTAATGTTATTTGTTGAGTGATCCCTGTGAGATTCTTCTGAAGAGGTTCACCTGGCAGCTCCATTCAGACCCAATATGTTCAAACTGAAACTGCTATTATTAAACTGTTGGGTCTCAAGACCTGAATCAGCTGGAGTTTTCCTGTTTGCACATGTGCCTGTTACCATCCCCCCAGGAGCTACGGACAGCATGGACACCATGCGGCATGGAGGACAAACCTACATGGAAGTGTGGACTTCTTCTTTCAAGGAGATGATTTTTGGCGGCTATTGCTGGTGTGTGAAGATGCTACAGCTGACTGGTATTTCCATCTATTACTGTGGACACGTGGGACTCTGCTACAGCCTGGGAACCAACACCCACCTACCCCAGGAGTTATGGAAGCTTGGCAAGAGAGCAGCACCATGTATACCTGGATGGCTTCAGACCTCTCTGGGCAGTAGAACACAGTGGTAAGAAGAAAGGAGGAGGAGGAGGAGGAGGGCTTGTGATGGAGGACATTTGGGGCATTTTTTGTGGTTAATGGACAATAGTGCTGATGCAAGATACCGAACTATCAGCTGTGAGCAGGAGATCTCACCACCTACCAGAGGAACTGCCACATGTTATCATGATAGCTACCTATGTCCCCCACCTCTGCAAAAAAACGTTTCTGCCTGTTATATCTACATGCTGTGACTCCCCTCCTCGTGTCCTCCAACCACGGGCTGTATTATTAACATCACTTCACATAGAGAACTATATGATCCTGCAGTGTGTCTGTGTTTCTTTCTTTTTAGTTGCTCTGATTCCTAGGATTTCTCTATCTGCCATGAGCTTGTATGTGTTTTCTCTCTTGTTATATACTACTGTACCATCTATGAAACTGTATCACTGAATGTACCCATTGTGGGACTATTAAAGGATTATCTTATCTTATGTACAGTATATTGTTATGTCCAATATACTCCAGTCACATTAGAATCTGCATTTACAATCCTTTTGTTATATACAGTCCAGTCAGTCCTGTGTATGTGGCATCTTTCGGCCTGGTGTGTAATATGCGGGTTTCTCGAGGGTATGGCGCTCACTCCTCTGTAATGTGCGGGTTTCTCGAGGGTATGGCGCTCACTCCTCTGTAATGTGCGGGTTTCTCCAGGGTTCGCTCTCACTCCTCTGTAATGTGCGGGTTTCTCCAGGGTCCGCGCTCACTCCTCTGTAATGTGCGGGTTTCTTCAGGGTTCGCTCCCTCTCCTCTGTAATATGCAGGTTTCTTCAGGGTTCGCTCCCACTCCTCTGTAATATGCAGGTTTCTCCAGGGTTCGCTCTCACTCCTCTGTAATGTGCGGGTTTCTCCAGGGTCCGCGCTCACTCCTCTGTAATGTGCGGGTTTCTTCAGGGTTCGCTCCCTCTCCTCTGTAATATGCAGGTTTCTTCAGGGTTCGCTCCCACTCCTCTGTAATGTGCGGGTTTCTCCAGGGTTCGCTCTTACTCCTCTGTAATGTACAGGTTTCTCCAGGGTTCACTGTCACTCCTCTGTAATGTACAGGTTTCTCCAGGGTTCACTGTCACTCCTCTGTAATGTGCGGGTTTCTCCAGGGTTCACTGTCACTCCTCTGTAATGTGCGGGTTTCTCCAGGGTTCGCTCTCACTCCTCTGTAATGTGCGGGTTTCTCCAGGGTTCGCTGTCACTCCTCTGTAATGTGCAGGTTTCTCCAGGGTTCGCTGTCACTCCTCTGTAATGTACAGGTTTCTCCAGGGTCTGCTCTCACTCCTCTGTAATGTGCGGGTTTCTCCAGGGTTTGCTCCCACTCCTCTGTAATGTGCGGGTTTCTCCAGGGTTCGCTCTCACTCCTCTGTAATGTGCGGGTTTCTCCAGGGTTCGCTCTCACTCCTCTGTAATGTGCGGGTTTCTCCAGGGTTCACTGTCACTCCTCTGTAATGTGTGGGTTTCTCCAGGGTTCACTGTCACTCCTCTGTAATGTGCGGGTTTCTCCAGGGTTTGCTCCCACTCCTCTGTAATGTGCAGGTTTCTCCAGGGTTCACTGTCACTCCTCTGTAATGTGCGGGTTTCTCCAGGGTTCGCTCTCACTCCTCTGTAATGTGCAGGTTTCTCCAGGGTCCGCGCTCACTCCTCTGTAATGTGCGGGTTTCTCCAGGGTTCACTGTCACTCTGTAATGTGCGGGTTTCTCCAGGGTTCGCTCTCACTCCTCTGTAATGTGCGGGTTTCTCCAGGGTCCGCGCTCACTCCTCTGTAATGTCTGGGTTTCTCCAGGGTTCGCTCTCACTCCTCTGTAATGTGCGGGTTTCTCCAGGGTTCGCTCTCACTCCTCTGTAATGTGCGGGTTTCTCCAGGGTTCGCTCCCTCTCCTCTGTAATGTCTGGGTTTCTCCAGGGTTCGCTCTCACTCCTCTGTAATGTCTGGGTTTCTCCAGGGTTCGCTCCCACTCCTCTGTAATGTGTGGGTTTCTCCAGGGTTCGCTCTCACTCCTCTGTAATGTGCGGGTTTCTCCAGGGTTCGCTCTCACTCCTCTGTAATGTGCGGGTTTCTCCAGGGTCCGCGCTCACTCCTCTGTAATGTGCGGGTTTCTCCAGGGTTCGCTCTCACTCCTCTGTAATGTGCGGGTTTCTCCAGGGTTCGCTCCCTCTCCTCTGTAATGTCTGGGTTTCTCCAGGGTTCGCTCCCTCTCCTCTGTAATGTCTGGGTTTCTCCAGGGTTCGCTCCCTCTCCTCTGTAATGTCTGGGTTTCTCCAGGGTTCGCTCCCTCTCCTCTGTAATGTCTGGGTTTCTCCAGGGTTCACTCTCACTCCTCTGTAATGTGCGGGTTTCTCCAGGGTTCGCTCTCACTCCTCTGTAATGTGCGGGTTTCTCCAGGGTTCGCTCTCACTCCTCTGTAATGTGCGGGTTTCTCCAGGGTCCGCGCTCACTCCTCTGTAATGTGTGGGTTTCTCCAGGGTTCGCTCTCACTCCTCTGTAATGTGCGGGTTTCTCCAGGGTTCGCTCCCTCTCCTCTGTAATGTCTGGGTTTCTCCAGGGTTCGCTCCCTCTCCTCTGTAATGTCTGGGTTTCTCCAGGGTTCGCTCCCTCTCCTCTGTAATGTCTGGGTTTCTCCAGGGTTCGCTCCCACTCCTCTCCGCCACTCGCCACACTCCGAGCTCTGCGCTAACTCATCCAGATAGAAGCCGATGAGGAAAATGAGAAATGCAAATGAGGTGAAGATGAATATTCTGAGAATGTCAGCGAATCTGCATGAAAGTTGTGTAAAGAGGAGGTCGGAAAATCAAGACTATAGCCCCCCCTCCTCCTCCCCTTCCCCACTGTGCTGACTACTGGAGAGAATACAAGGAATTGGCTCAAAGATCCTTCACATCTCTTCAAAACACCAAGAAATGAAACCCAGAAAAGGCGTTAAATGTGCGGCGGGCGCTCGGTGTTATCAGCCAGGCCGCAGGACGCATGCAGACCGCCCCGTGTGCCCGCTCCTATAATTCCACTACTTTTAGTTTAATTGAAATGTCTTCCTGGCAGTGACTTATAAGGAGACGATGCCCCAGTTACCGGCCGGCGCTGAGATTAAGCTGCTGTTTGTGGCTCCTGGATACAGCTGATTAGCCAGCTGGGGGGAGGAAGGGGTTAATACTTTTATCCGGTTCCTCTTATGGGTTTGAGGGATTCTGGAAAAAAGCTGCAAATTAGATCTAAAGAAAGGTCTGCACATAGTGATACATTGTAACGAAACAAGGAAACGTGGAAACCTGCTGTCATTAGTGATCACATGACCCAAGATTTATGGCTAGAACAGATTAGTCTTGGTCAGGGGCGTAGGTATAGGAGGTGTAGAGGTCAGCGGTGTAGATACTGTATACTGAGCTGTGTATCTAATCCTATCCTGTGTGATACTGTATACTGAGCTGTGTATCTAATCCTATCCTGTGTGATACTGTATACTGAGCTGTGTATCTAATCCTATCCTGTGTGATACTGTATACTGAGCTGTGTATCTAATCCTATCCTGTGTGATACTGTATACTGAGCTGTATCTAATCCTATCCTGTGTGATACTGTATACCGAGCTGTGTATCTAATCCTATCCTGTGTGATACTGTATACCGAGCTGTGTATCTAATCCTATCCTGTGTGATACTGTATACTGAGCTGTGTATCTAATCCTATCCTGTGTGATACTGTATACTGAGCTGTGTATCTAATCCTATCCTGTGTGATACTGTATACTGAGCTGTGTATCTAATCCTATCCTGTGTGATACTGTATACTGAGCTGTGTATCTAATCCTATCCTGTGTGATACTGTATACTGTGCTGTATCTAATCCTATCCTGTGTGATACTGTATACTGAGCTGTGTATCTAATCCTATCCTGTGTGATACTGTATACTGAGCTGTGTATCTAATCCTATCCTGTGTGATACTGTATACTGAGCTGTATCTGATCCTATCCTGTGTGATACTGTATACTGAGCTGTATATCTAATCCTACCCTGTGTGATACTGTATACTGAGCTGTGTATCTGATCCTATCCCGTGTGATACTGTATACTGAGCTGTGTATCTGATCCTATCCCGTGTGATACTGTATACTGAGCTGTGTATCTAATCCTATCCCGTGTGATACTGTATACTGAGCTGTGTATCTAATCCTATCCCGTGTGATACTGTATACTGAGCTGTGTATCTAATCCTATCCCGTGTGATACTGTATACTGAGCTGTGTATCTAATCCTATCCCGTGTGATACTGTATACTGAGCTGTGTATCTAATCCTATCCCGTGTGATACTGTATACTGAGCTGTGTATCTAATCCTATCCCGTGTGATACTGTATACCTGAGCTGTGTATCTAATCCTATCCCGTGTGATACTGTATACCGAGCTGTGTATCTAATCCTATCCCGTGTGATACTGTATACCGAGCTGTGTATCTAATCCTATCCCGTGTGATACTGTATACCGAGCTGTGTATCTAATCCTATCCCGTGTGATACTGTATACCGAGCGGTGTATCTAATCCTATCCCGTGTGATACTGTATACCGAGCGGTGTATCTAATCCTATCCCGTGTGATACTGTATACCGAGCGGTGTATCTAATCCTATCCCGTGTGATACTGTATACCGAGCGGTGTATCTAATCCTATCCCGTGTGATACTGTATACCGAGCGGTGTATCTAATCCTATCCCGTGTGATACTGTATACCGAGCGGTGTATCTAATCCTATCCCGTGTGATACTGTATACCGAGCGGTGTATCTAATCCTATCCCGTGTGATACTGTATACCGAGCGGTGTATCTAATCCTATCCCGTGTGATACTGTATACCGAGCGGTGTATCTAATCCTATCCCGTGTGATACTGTATACCGAGCGGTGTATCTAATCCTATCCCGTGTGATACTGTATACCGAGCGGTGTATCTAATCCTATCCCGTGTGATACTGTATACCGAGCGGTGTATCTAATCCTATCCCGTGTGATACTGTATACCGAGCGGTGTATCTAATCCTATCCGTGTGATACTGTATACCGAGCGGTGTATCTAATCCTATCCCGTGTGATACTGTATACCGAGCGGTGTATCTAATCCTATCCCGTGTGATACTGTATACCGAGCGGTGTATCTAATCCTATCCCGTGTGATACTGTATACCGAGCGGTGTATCTAATCCTATCCCGTGTGATACTGTATACCGAGCGGTGTATCTAATCCTATCCCGTGTGATACTGTATACCGAGCGGTGTATCTAATCCTATCCCGTGTGATACTGTATACCGAGCGGTGTATCTAATCCTATCCCGTGTGATACTGTATACCGAGCTGCGTATCTAATCCTATCCCGTGTGATACTGTATACCGAGCTGCGTATCTAATCCTATCCCGTGTGATACTGTATACCGAGCTGCGTATCTAATCCTATCCCGTGTGATACTGTATACCGAGCTGCGTATCTAATCCTATCCCGTGTGATACTGTATACCGAGCTGCGTATCTAATCCTATCCCGTGTGATACTGTATACCGAGCTGCGTATCTAATCCTATCCCGTGTGATACTGTATACCGAGCTGCGTATCTAATCCTATCCCGTGTGATACTGTATACCGAGCTGCGTATCTAATCCTATCCCGTGTGATACTGTATACCGAGCCGCGTATCTAATCCTATCCCGTGTGATACTGTATACCGAGCCGCGTATCTAATCCTATCCGTGTGATACTGTATACCGAGCCGCGTATCTAATCCTATCCCGTGTGATACTGTATACCGAGCGCGTATCTAATCCTATCCCGTGTGATACTGTATACCGAGCCGCGTATCTAATCCTATCCCGTGTGATACTGTATACCGAGCCGCGTATCTAATCCTATCCCGTGTGATACTGTATACCGAGCCGCGTATCTAATCCTATCCCGTGTGATACTGTATACCGAGCCGCGTATCTAATCCTATCCCGTGTGATACTGTATACCGAGCCGCGTATCTAATCCTATCCCGTGTGATACTGTATACCGAGCCGCGTATCTAATCCTATCCCGTGTGATACTGTATACCGAGCCGCGTATCTAATCCTATCCCGTGTGATACTGTATACCGAGCCGCGTATCTAATCCTATCCCGTGTGATACTGTATACCGAGCCGTCCTATCCCGTGTGATATCTGTATACCGAGCCGCGTATCTAATCCTATCCCGTGTGATACTGTATACCGAGCCGCGTATCTAATCCTATCCCGTGTGATACTGTATACCGAGCCGCGTATCTAATCCTATCCGTGTGATACTGTATACCGAGCCGCGTATCTAATCCTATCCCGTGTGATACTGGTATACCGAGCCGCGTATCTAATCCTATCCCGTGTGATACTGTATACCGAGCCGCGTATCTAATCCTATCCGTGTGATACTGTATACCGAGCCGCGTATCTAATCCTATCCCGTGTGATACTGTATACCGAGCCGCGTATCTAATCCTATCCCGTGTGATACTGTATACCGAGCCGCGTATCTAATCCTATCCCGTGTGATACTGTATACCGAGCCGCGTATCTAATCCTATCCCGTGTGATACTGTATACCGAGCCGCGTATCTAATCCTATCCCGTGTGATACTGTATACCGAGCCGCGTATCTAATCCTATCCCGTGTGATTCACTGTATACCGAGCCGCGTATCTAATCCTATCCCGTGTGATACTGTATACCGAGCCGCGTATCTAATCCTATCCCGTGTGATACTGTATACCGAGCCGCGTATCTAATCCTATCCCGTGTGATACTGTATACCGAGCCGCGTATCTAATCCTATCCCGTGTGATACTGTATACCGAGCCGCGTATCTAATCCTATCCCGTGTGATACTGTATACCGAGCCGCGTATCTAATCCTATCCCGTGTGATACTGTATACCGAGCCGCGTATCTAATCCTATCCCGTGTGATACTGTATACCGAGCCGCGTATCTAATCCTATCCCGTGTGATACTGTATACCGAGCCGCGTATCTAATCCTATCCCGTGTGATACTGTATACCGAGCCGCGTATCTAATCCTATCCCGTGTGATACTGTATACCGAGCCGCGTATCTAATCCTATCCCGTGTGATACTGTATACCGAGCCGCGTATCTAATCCTATCCCGTGTGATACTGTATACCGAGCCGCGTATCTAATCCTATCCCGTGTGATACTGTATACCGAGCCGCGTATCTAATCCTATCCCGTGTGATACTGTATACCGAGCCGCGTATCTAATCCTATCCCGTGTGATACTGTATACCGAGCCGCGTATCTAATCCTATCCCGTGTGATACTGTATAACCGAGCCGCGTATCTAATCCTATCCCGTGTGATACTGTATACCGAGCCGCGTATCTAATCCTATCCCGTGTGATACTGTATACCGAGCCGCGTATCTAATCCTATCCCGTGTGATACTGTATACCGAGCCGCGTATCTAATCCTATCCCGTGTGATACTGTATACCGAGCCGCGTATCTAATCCTATCCCGTGTGATACTGTATACCGAGCCGCGTATCTAATCCTATCCCGTGTGATACTGTATACCGAGCCGCGTATCTAATCCTATCCCGTGTGATACTGTATACCGAGCCGCGTATCTAATCCTATCCCGTGTGATACTGTATACCGAGCCGCGTATCTAATCCTATCCCGTGTGATACTGTATACCGAGCCGCGTATCTAATCCTATCCCGTGTGATACTGTATACCGAGCCGCGTATCTAATCCTATCCCGTGTGATACTGTATACCGAGCCGCGTATCTAATCCTATCCCGTGTGATACTGTATACCGAGCCGCGTATCTAATCCTATCCCGTGTGATACTGTATACCGAGCCGCGTATCTAATCCTATCCCGTGTGATACTGTATTACCGAGCCGCGTATCTAATCCTATCCCGTGTGATACTGTATACCGAGCCGCGTATCTAATCCTATCCCGTGTGATACTGTATACCGAGCCGCGTATCTAATCCTATCCCGTGTGATACTGTATACCGAGCCGCGTATCTAATCCTATCCCGTGTGATACTGTATACCGAGCCGCGTATCTAATCCTATCCCGTGTGATACTGTATACCGAGCCGCGTATCTAATCCTATCCCGTGTGATACTGTATACCGAGCCGCGTATCTAATCCTATCCCGTGTGATACTGTATACCGAGCCGCGTATCTAATCCTATCCCGTGTGATACTGTATACCGAGCCGCGTATCTAATCCTATCCCGTGTGATACTGTATACCGAGCCGCGTATCTAATCCTATCCCGTGTGATACTGTATACCGAGCCGCGTATCTAATCCTATCCCGTGTGATACTGTATACCGAGCCGCGTATCTAATCCTATCCCGTGTGATACTGTATACCGAGCCGCGTATCTAATCCTATCCCGTGTGATACTGTATACCGAGCCGCGTATCTAATCCTATCCCGTGTGATACTGTATACCGAGCCGCGTATCTAATCCTATCCCGTGTGATACTGTATACCGAGCCGCGTATCTAATCCTATCCCGTGTGATACTGTATACCGAGCCGCGTATCTAATCCTATCCCGTGTGATACTGTATACCGAGCCGCGTATCTAATCCTATCCCGTGTGATACTGTATACCGAGCCCGCGTATCTAATCCTATCCCGTGTGATACTGTATACCGAGCCGCGTATCTAATCCTATCCCGTGTGATACTGTATACCGAGCCGCGTATCTAATCCTATCCCGTGTGATACTGTATACCGAGCCGCGTATCTAATCCTATCCCGTGTGATACTGTATACCGAGCCGCGTATCTAATCCTATCCCGTGTGATACTGTATACCGAGCCGCGTATCTAATCCTATCCCGTGTGATACTGTATACCGAGCCGCGTATCTAATCCTATCCCGTGTGATACTGTATACCGAGCCGCGTATCTAATCCTATCCCGTGTGATACTGTATACCGAGCCGCGTATCTAATCCTATCCCGTGTGATACTGTATACCGAGCCGCGTATCTAATCCTATCCCGTGTGATACTGTATACCGAGCCGCGTATCTAATCCTATCCCGTGTGATACTGTATACCGAGCCGCGTATCTAATCCTATCCCGTGTGATACTGTATACCGAGCCGCGTATCTAATCCTATCCCGTGTGATACTGTATACCGAGCCGCGTATCTAATCCTATCCCGTGTGATACTGTATACCGAGCCGCGTATCTAATCCTATCCCGTGTGATACTGTATACCGAGCCGCGTATCTAATCCTATCCCGTGTGATACTGTATACCGAGCCGCGTATCTAATCCTATCCCGTGTGATACTGTATACCGAGCCGCGTATCTAATCCTATCCCGTGTGATACTGTATACCGAGCCGCGTATCTAATCCTATCCCGTGTGATACTGTATACCGAGCCGCGTATCTAATCCTATCCCGTGTGATACTGTATACCGAGCCGCGTATCTAATCCTATCCCGTGTGATACTGTATACCGAGCCGCGTATCTAATCCTATCCCGTGCCTATCCCGTGTGATACTGTATACCGAGCCGCGCTATCTAATCCTATCCCGTGTGATACTGTATACCGAGCCGCGTATCTAATCCTATCCCGTGTGATACTGTATACCGAGCCGCGTATCTAATCCTATCCCGTGTGATACTGTATACCGAGCCGCGTATCTAATCCTATCCCGTGTGATACTGTATACCGAGCCGCGTATTCTAACTTCCTATCCCGCGTCGATACTGTATACCGAGCCGCGTAATCTAATCCTATCCCGCGCTGATACTGTATACCGAGCCGCGTATCTAATCCTATCCCGCGCGATACTGTATACCGAGCCCGCGTATCTAATCCTATCCCGCGCGATACTGTTATACCGAGCCGCGTATCTAATCCTATCCCGCGCGATACTGTATACCGAGCCGCGTATCTAATCCTATCCCGCGCGATACTGTATAACCGAGCCGCGTATCTAATCCTATCCCGCGCGATACTGTATACCGAGCCGCGTATCTAATCCTATCCCGCGCGATACTGTATACCGAGCCGCGTATCTAATCCTATCCCGCGCGATACTGTATACCGAGCCGCGTATCTAATCCTATCCCGCGCGATACTGTATACCGAGCCGCGTATCTAATCCTATCCCGCGCGATACTGTATACCGAGCCGCGTATCTAATCCTATCCCGCGCGATACTGTATACCGAGCCGCGTATCTAATCCTATCCCGCGCGATACTGTATACCGAGCCGCGTATCTAATCCTATCCCGCGCGATACTGTATACCGAGCCGCGTATCTAATCCTATCCCGCGCGATACTGTATACCGAGCCGCGTATCTAATCCTATCCCGCGCGATACTGTATACCGAGCCGCGTATCTAATCCTATCCCGCGCGATACTGTATACCGAGCCGCGTATCTAATCCTATCCCGCGCGATACTGTATACCGAGCCGCGTATCTAATCCTATCCCGCGCGATACTGTATACCGAGCCGCGTATCTAATCCTATCCCGCGCGATACTGTATAGCGAGCCGCGTATCTAATCCTATCCCGCGCGATACTGTATAGCGAGCCGCGTATCTAATCCTATCCCGGCGCGATACTGTATAGCGAGCCGCGTATCTAATTCCTATCCCGCGCGATACCGTATAGCGAGCCGCGTATCTAATCCTATCCCGCGCGATACCGTATAGCGAGCCGCGTATCTAATCCTATCCCGCGCGATACCGTATAGCGAGCCGCGTATCTAATCCTATCCCGCGCGATACCGTATAGCGAGCCGCGTATCTAATCCTATCCCGCGCGATACCCGTATAGCGAGCCGCGTATCTAATCCTATCCCGCGCGATACCGTTATAGCGAGCCGCGTATCTAATCCTATCCCCGCGCGATACCCGTATAGCGAGCCGCGTATCTAATCCTATCCCGCGCGATACCGTATAGCGAGCCGCGTATCTAATCCTATCCCCGCGCGATACCGTATAGCGAGCCGCGTATCTAATCCTATCCCGCGCGATACCGTATAGCGAGCCGCGTATCTAATCCTATCCCGCGCGATACCGTATAGCGAGCCGCGTATCTAATCCTATCCCGCGCGATACCGTATAGCGAGCCGGGTATCTAATCCTATCCCGCGCGATACCGTTATCGCGAGCCGGGTATCTAATCCTATCCCGCGCGATACCGTATAGCGAGCCGGGTATCTAATCCTATCCCGCGCGATACCGTATAGCGAGCCGGGTATCTAATCCTATCCCGCGCGATACCGTATAGCGAGCCGGGTATCTAATCCTATCCCGCGCGATACCGTAATAGCGAGCCCGGGTATCTAATCCTATCCCGCGCGATACCGTATAGCGAGCCCGGGTATCTAATCCTATCCCGCGCGATACCGTTATAGCGAGCCGGGTATCTAATCCTATCCCGCGCGATACCGTATAGCGAGCCGGGTATCTAATCCTATCCCGCGCGATACCGTATAGCGAGCCGGGTATCTAATCCTATCCCGCGCGATACCGTATAGCGAGCCGGGTATCTAATCTATCCCGCGCGATACCGTATAGCGAGCCGGGTATCTAATCCTATCCCGCGCGATACCGTATAGCGAGCCGGGTATCTAATCCTATCCCGCGCTCGATACCGTATAGCGAGCCGGGTATCTAATCCTATCCCGCGCGATACCGTATAGCGAGCCGGGTATCTAATCCTATCCCGCGCGATACCGTATAGCGAGCCGGGTATCTAATCCTATCCCGCGCGATACCGTATAGCGGAGCCGGGTATCTAATCCTATCCCGCGCGATACGTATAGCGAGCCGGGTATCTAATCCTATCCCGCGCTGATACCGTATAGCGAGCCGGGTATCTAATCCTATCCCCGCGCGATACCGTATAGCGAGCCGGGTATCTAATCCTATCCCGCGCGATACCGTATAGCGAGCCGGGGTATCTAATCCTATCCCGCGCGATACCGTATAGCGAGCCGGGTATCTAATCCCTATCCCGCGCGATACCGCTATAGCGAGCCGGGTATCTAATCCTATCCCGCGCGATACCGTATAGCGAGCCGGGTATCTAATCCTATCCCGCGCGATACCGTATAGCGAGCCGGGGTATCTAATCCTATCCCGCGCGATACCGTATAGCGAGCCGGGTATCTAATCCTATCCCGCGCGATACCGTATAGCGAGCCGGGTATCTAATCCTATCCCGCGCGATACCCGTATAGCGAGCCGGGTATCTAATCCTATCCCGCGCGATACCGTTATAGCGAGCCGGGTATCTAATCCTATCCCGCGCGATACCGTATAGCGAGCCGGGTATCTAATCCTATCCCGCGCGATACCGTATAGCGAGCCGGGGTATCTAATCCTATCCCGCGCGATACCGTATAGCGAGCCGGGTATCTAATCCTATCCCGCGCGATACCGTATAGCGAGCCGGGTATCTAATCCTATCCCGCGCGATACCGCTATAGCGAGCCGGGTATCTAATCCTATCCCGCGCGATACCGTTATAGCGAGCCGGGTATCTAATCCTATCCCGCGCGATACCGTTATAGCGAGCCGGGTATCTAATCCTATCCCGCGCGATACCGTATAGCGAGCCGGGTATCTAATCCTATCCCGCGCGATACCGTTATAGCGAGCCGGGTATCTAATCCTATCCCGCGCGATACCGTATATAGCGAGCCCGGGTATCTAATCCTATCCCGCGCGATACCGTATAGCGAGCGGGTATCTAATCCTATCCCGCGCGATACCGTATAGCGAGCCGGGGTATCTAATCCTATCCCGCGCGATACCGTATAGCGAGCCGGGTATCTAATCCTATCCCGCGCGATACCGTATAGCGAGCCGGGGTATCTAATCCTATCCCGCGCGATACCGTATAGCGAGCCGGGTATCTAATCCTATCCCGCGCGATACCGTTATAGCGAGCCGGGTATCTAATCCTATCCCGCGCGATACCGTATAGCGAGCCGGGTATCTAATCCTATCCCGCGCGATACCGTATAGCGAGCCGGGTATCTAATCCTATCCCGCGCGATACCGTATAGCGAGCCGGGTATCTAATCCTATCCCGCGCGATACCGTTATAGCGAGCCGGGTATCTAATCCTATCCCGCGCGATACCGTATAGCGAGCCGGGTATCTAATCCTATCCCGCGCGATACCGTATAGCGAGCCGGGTATCTAATCCTATCCCGCGCGATACCGTATAGCGAGCCGGGTATCTAATCCTATCCCGCGCGATACCGTATAGCGAGCCGGGTATCTAATCCTATCCCGCGCGATACCGTATAGCGAGCCGGGTATCTAATCCTATCCCGCGCGATACCGTATAGCGAGCCGGGTATCTAATCCTATCCCGCGCGATACCGTATAGCGAGCCGGGTATCTAATCCTATCCCGCGCGATACCGTATAGCGAGCCGGGTATCTAATCCTATCCCGCGCGATACCGTATAGCGAGCCGGGTATCTAATCCTATCCCGCGCGATACCGTATAGCGAGCCGGGTATCTAATCCTATCCCGCGCGATACCGTATAGCGAGCGGGTATCTAATCCTATCCCGCGCGATACCGTATAGCGAGCCGGGTATCTAATCCTATCCCGCGCGATACCGTATAGCGAGCCGGGTATCTAATCCTATCCCGCGCGATACCGTATAGCGAGCCGGGTATCTAATCCTATCCCGCGCGATACCGTATAGCGAGCCGGGTATCTAATCCTATCCCGCGCGATACCGTATAGCGAGCCGGGTATCTAATCCTATCCCGCGCGATACCGTATAGCGAGCCGGGTATCTAATCCTATCCCGCGCGATACCGTATAGCGAGCCGGGTATCTAATCCTATCCCGCGCGATACCGTATAGCGAGCCGGGTATCTAATCCTATCCCGCGCGATACCGTATAGCGAGCCGGGTATCTAATCCTATCCCGCGCGATACCGTATAGCGAGCCGGGTATCTAATCCTATCCCGCGCGATACCGTATAGCGAGCCGGGTATCTAATCCTATCCCGCGCGATACCGTATAGCGAGCCGGGTATCTAATCCTATCCCGCGCGATACCGTATAGCGAGCCGGGTATCTAATCCTATCTCCGCGCGATACCGTATAGCGAGCCGGGTATCTAATCCTATCCCGCGCGATACCGTATAGCGAGCCCGGGTATCTAATCCTATCCCGCGCGATACCGTATAGCGAGCCGGGTATCTAATCCTATCCCGCGCGATACCGTATAGCGAGCCGGGTATCTAATCCTATCCCGCGCGATACCGTATAGCGAGCCCGGGTATCTAATCCTATCCCGCGCGATACCGTATAGCGAGCCGGGTATCTAATCCTATCCCGCGCGATACCGTATAGCGAGCCGGGGTTCCTTATCCCCGCGCGATACCGTATAGCGAGCCGGGTATCTAATCCTAGGTCCCCGCGCGATACCGTATAGCGAGCCGGGTATCTAATCCTATCCCGCGCGATACCGTATAGCGAGCCGGGTATCTAATCCTATCCCGCGCGATACCGTATAGCGAGCCGGGTATCTAATCCTATCCCGCGCGATACCGTATAGCGAGCCGGGTATCTAATCCTATCCCCGCGCGATACCGTATAGCGAGCCGGGTATCTAATCCTATCCCGCGCGATACCGTATAGCGAGCCGGGTATCTAATCCTATCCCGCGCGATACCCGTATAGCGAGCCGGGTATCTAATCCTATCCCGCGCGATACCGTATAGCGAGCCGGGTATCTAATCCTATCCCGCGCGATACCGTATAGCGAGCCGGGTATCTAATCCTATCCCGCGCGATACCGTATAGCGAGGCCGGGTATCTAATCCTATCCCGCGCGATACCGTATAGCGAGCCGGGTATCTAATCCTATCCCGCGCGATACCGTATAGCGAGCCGGGTATCTAATCCTATCCCGCGCGATACCGTATAGCGAGCCGGGTATCTAATCCTATCCCGCGCGATACCGTATAGCGAGCCGGGTATCTAATCCTATCCCGCGCGATACCGTATAGCGAGCGGTATATCCGCGCGATACCGTATAGCGAGGGATCTCTATCCCGCGCGATACCGTATAGCGAGCCGGCGTATCTAATCCTATCCCGCGCGATACCGTATAGCGAGCCGCGTATCTAATCCTATCCCGCGCGATACCGTATAGCGAGCCGCGTATCTAATCCTATCCCGCGCGATACCGTATAGCGAGCCGCGTATCTAATCCTATCCCGCGCGATACCGTATAGCGAGCCGCGTATCTAATCCTATCCCGCGCGATACCGTATAGCGAGCCGCGTATCTAATCCTATCCCGCGCGATACCGTATAGCGAGCCGCGTATCTAATCCTATCCCGCGCGATACCGTATAGCGAGCCGCGTATCTAATCCTATCCCGCGCGATACCGTTATAGCGAGCCGCGTATCTAATCCTATCCCGCGCGATACCGTATAGCGAGCCGCGTATCTAATCCTATCCCGCGCGATACCGTATAGCGAGCCGCGTATCTAATCCTATCCCGCGCGATACCGTATAGCGAGCCGCGTATCTAATCCTATCCCGCGCGATACCGTATAGCGAGCCGCGTATCTAATCCTATCCCGCGCGATACCGTATAGCGAGCCGCGTATCTAATCCTATCCCGCGCGATACCGTATACCGAGCCGCGTATCTAATCCTATGGGGTTGTATGGGGGTATGGGGTTGTATCACATTATTCTGCCTCCACCACCAGTTGTGGCCAAACACATTGACTAACAGATTCTCCGACCTTCGGAAGGAGGCTGTGCGGTCCAGGTAAATCCGCAGTGCTCTGACCAAGTCCAGCTTGTGCATCTTCTCCTCCCACTCAGAAGTGAGAGAGGGAAAGAAGGCCGGTAAAGAAATTACCTGGTTGATGTTCTGAAGTGTTGGTACCTTTGGCAAGAATCCCGGGACGAACCTTAGTTGTACCCTGTCCGGGAAGAAGGTTATAAAGGGTTCGGAGGCCGCCAGGGCCTGTAGTTCTCCAACCCTCTTGGCGGAGGTTATTGCCAACAGAAAGGTAACCTTGTATGACCGGTACTTCCAATCCACTTCAGATAGGGGTTCAAGGGGAGGAGCACAGAGCCCCTGTAGAACCGCAGCCAGGTCCCACTTAGGGACTGGAGGCTGTACCTGGGGGAGGAGCCTGGCGGCCCCTCTTAGGAATTGCTTGATTAGAGGATCTTGTGATAACTGAGTCTCCAGGAGAGCGGATAGCGCTGAAGCTTGAAACTTCCGGGTGGCTGGTGATAGCCCCCTCTCTAGGCCATCTTGCAGGAATTCCACGACTGAATTTCTATCCGAATTGCGCTGGTTATTCGTACACCAGTTTTGGAATATCCGGGCGATCCTCTGGTAGCTCCAGTTAGTTGATTCCACTCTTGAATGGGCTAGCGTCCTTAGCGCTCCCTGGGACAATCCTCTATCTCCACATACGGCGCGGTTAACCTCCAGGCAGTGAGGTTGAACCTGTCCAGGTCCTGGCAGATCTGTCTGTTTAGAGTTACCAGGTTGTGGACTGATGGAAGTCTCCAGTAGTTCCCCCGACTCATTAGGATGAGGTGGGTAAACCATGCCCTCTTTGGCCAGAACGGCATGAGCACTATTGCCGAGGTCTGGTCCTGCCTGAGTTTTGCCAATACCTTCGGTATCATCGGAATCAGAGGAAAAACGTACGTCAGTCTGAACCTCCAAGGTATTGACAGGGCATCCACCGCCAAAGGGTTGTCTTCCCAGTACAGGGAGCAAAACCTTTCCACTTTGGTGTTGTATTGGGTGGGCTTCAGATCCACCTCGGGGGGACTCCACATCTCGGTGAGACAATGAAAGATGTCCTGGTCTAGGGACCATCCACCTGACGTCACCAGGCCTCTGCTGAGCTGATCCGCTAGGATGTTCAATCGGCCTCGGATGTGAACTGCCGTCACCTGGGACAGATTCTCCTCTGCCCAGGAAAATATTAGGTTGGTCACCTGAAGGAGAGAGGGGGATCTGGTTCCCCCTTGCTTGTTGATGTAATGGACTGCTGTTAAGTTGTCCGTCCTTATCTTCACAGCTTGTCCCTGCAGTTGGGGTGCAAACGTCAGAAGTGCTCGGTGGACTGCCATAAGCTTGCGCCAATTGGATGAGCGCGTTCTCTCCCGTTGATTCCATGCACCTTGTACTGGGGTCTCCCCTAGATGCGCTCCCCATCCTGTGAGGGAGGCATCTGTAGTCAACAGGGTCCAAGAGGTCTGGACCGTGGACTTCCCATCTTGGAGATGAGACCACTAAGCCAGTGATCGACGGGTTCTGATGGATAACTGGATAGGCTTCTGTAGTCCTGAAGGACTGTGGTTCCAGACTCTCAAGACCTCGCTTTGTAACAGGCGCATGTGCCACAGGTCCCACGAAACTGCCTCAATGGTGGCGGACATAAGACCTAGGACCTTCATGGCCGTCCTGATAGTAACCTTCCAGGTGATGGACAGGTGATGAGCCGCTCGACCAATCTTCTCCTTGCGAGGAGAGGGCAGGGAGATCGTCATACTGAGAGAGCCCAAGATAAATCCCAGGAACTTGATCCGGGTTGATGGAACCACCACCGACTTCTGCCAGTTTACTAGCCAGCCCAGCTCGTTCAGTAAAGCCACTGTGGTAAGTAAGAAAGAACGGAGGGAGAGGGAGCCCCTATAAGAGGATGCAACAGTACAGTCTGGTGGTTGCACAGTCTGGTGCTGTACAGTCTGGTGGTTGTACAGTCTGGTGGTTGCACAGTCTGGTGGTTGTACAGTCTGGTGGTTGCACAGTCTGGTGGTTGTACAGTCTGGTGGTTGTACAGTCTGGTGGTTGCACAGTCTGGTGCTGTACAGTGTGGTGGTTGTACAGTCTGGTGGTTGTACAGTCTGGTGGTTGCACAGTCTGGTGGTTGTACAGTCTGGTGGTTGCACAGTCTGGTGCTGTACAGTGTGGTGGTTGTACAGTGTGGTGGTTGTACAGTGTGGTGGTTGTACAGTGTGGTGGTTGTACAGTCTGGTGGTTGTACAGTCTGGTGGTTGCACAGTCTGGTGGTTGCACAGTCTGGTGGTTGCACAGTCTGGTGGTTGCACAGTCTGGTGCTGTACAGTGTGGTGGTTGCACAGTCTGGTGGTTGTACAGTCTGGTGGTTGCACAGTCTGGTGGTTGCACAGTCTGGTGGTTGCACAGTCTGGTGGTTGCACAGTCTGGTGGTTGTACAGTCTGGTGGTTGTACAGTCTGGTGCTGTACAGTGTGGTGGTTGTACAGTCTGGTGGTTGCACAGTCTGGTGCTGTACAGTGTGGTGGTTGTACAGTCTGGTGCTGTACAGTGTGGTGGTTGCACAGTCTGGTGGTTGTACAGTCTGGTGGTTGCACAGTCTGGTGGTTGCACAGTCTGGTGGTTGCACAGTCTGGTGGTTGCACAGTCTGGTGCTGTACAGTGTGGTGGTTGCACAGTCTGGTGGTTGTACAGTCTGGTGGTTGCACAGTCTGGTGGTTGTACAGTCTGGTGGTTGTACAGTCTGGTGCTGTACAGTGTGGTGGTTGTACAGTCTGGTGGTTGCACAGTCTGGTGCTGTACAGTCTGGTGGTTGTACAGTCTGGTGGTTGTACAGTCTGGTGCTGTACAGTGTGGTGGTTGCACAGTCTGGTGGTTGCACAGTCTGGTGGTTGCACAGTCTGGTGGTTGTACAGTCTGGTGGTTGCACAGTCTGGTGGTTGCACAGTCTGGTGCTGTACAGTCTGGTGGTTGTACACGTGCTCACAGTCTGGCGGTCTTTCTCTTCTGCCCTCGGCTGCGCAGATTTATTTGTAAAGTTTATTCCGTTTTCTTTTAGAGGTCATTGGAGAAGCGGGGACTCGGCTGAGCGCTGCGCCTGGATCATCCATGGATGGCGGCCAAGAAAATCTCCTCAGCCATATTGCCTTCATTTATAGAATCCCGGGGACTCTTCCGATTGTTCCTGCGTCCTCTGGCAGCCGCTCATATTATATACAGATGTACAGAGAGCAGCCGGAGGATTATTAACCCCTAACTAAGGGAAGAGTCACAAAGTGGCAGTCACAGGCGTGTTACTCACATGTGACGTGTGTTGTGTTACCTGTGACAATATTGTGTTATACGTGACGTGTGTCAGTATTGTGTTATATGTGACATGTATCATGGTTTGTCCTGCAGAGTTGTTGCACAGAGGACTCCAGCAGGACTGTAAATGCAGCTCTAGGTGTGACTGGAGTAGAGCTCTCCCTCCCCCACTGTCTGATAGGTCTGCCATTTTGGGCCTTCCATGATGACCGCCCCTGGGAGGAGGATGAGACGGGACCTTGTGGTAATGACCGGTGATTATAATGTGGTTATTATAAGTGGTTACCATGGAGGATCCTTTATTATGTCCGCGTTGCAGCCGCCACATCTGGGGACACGGACGAGGCCGACACTTCAACAAAGGAAAAACGTCCCCGGTTAATTAGATCTGATTAACGTCTCGGCGCGGGTTCAGGAAACATTGTGGCTTGGCAGCGAGCGAACTCCTCACCGCCGCGCGCCTCTGATTAATCATCATTATTAAGTGGCCCCTGAATCATCTTATATTCATCAATTATACAATAAAGAAGACACAGGAAGCCGGGACGACACCACGAAGGACAGCAGCAAATCTGCAGCACACGTCTACGGAACAATACAAGACGGGGAAGATCAATGAGGGCACGGCCGAGAGAGCGCTACACGTCAGGCTTATCATATGGGTTCATAAAGGGTTAATGTATGATGTCATTAGGAGCAGCCACATGACATATGATATGCAGTTATATACAGTCCTATGAAAATGTTTGGGCACCCCTATTAATCTTAATCATTTTTAGTTCTAAATATTTTGGTATTTGCAGCAGCCATTTCAGTTTGATATATCTAATAACTGATGGACACAGTAATATTTCAGGATTGAAATGAGGTTTATTGTACTAACAGAAAATGTGCAATATGCATTAAACCAAAATTTGACCGGTGCAAAAGTCTGGGCACCTCAACAGAAAAGTGACATTAATATTTAGTAGATCCTCCTTTTGCAAAGATAACAGCCTCTAGTCGCTTCCTGTAGCTTTTAATCAGTTCCTGGATCCTGGATGAAGGGATTTTGGACCATTTCTTTTTACAAAACAATTCAAGTTCAGTTAAGTTTGATGGTCGCTGAACATGGACAGCCCGCTCTCAAATGATCTGAAAACAAAGATTGTTCAACATAGTTGTTCAGGGGAAGGATACAAAACGTTGTCTCAGAGATTTAACCTGTCAGTTTCCACTGTGAGGAACATAGTAAGGAAATGGAAGCTGTATGGGAGAGTGATGAGAAAGAAGCCGTTTCTGCACGTACGCCACAAATAGAGTTGCCTGAGGTATGAAAAAGCACATTTGGACAAGGCAGCTTCATTTTGGAAACAAAAATTGAGTTGTTTGGTTATAAAAAAAGGCGTTATGCATGGCGTCCAAAAAGAAACAGCATTCCAAGAAAAACACATGCTACCCACTGTAAAATTTGGTGGAGGTTCCATCATGCTTTGGGGCTGTGTGGCCAATGCCGGCATCGGGAATCTTGTTAAAGTTGAGAGTCGCATGGATTCCACTCAGTATCAGCAGATTCTTGAGAATAATGTTCAAGAATCAGTGACGAAGTTGAAGTTACGCCGGGGATGGAGATTTCAGCAAGACAATGATCCAAAACACCGCTCCAAATCCTCAGGCATTCATGCAGAGGAACAATTACAATGTTCTGGAATGGCCATCCCAGTCCCCAGACCTGAATATCATTGAACATCTGTGGGATGATTTGAAGCGGGCTGTCCATGCTCGGCCACCATCTAACTTAACTGAACTTGAATTGTTTGTCCAAAATACCTTCATCCAGGATCCAGGAACTGATTAAAAGCTACAGGAAGCGACTAGAGGCTGTTATCTTTGCAAAAGGAGGATCTACTAAATATTAATGTCACTTTTCTGTTGAGGTGCCCATACTTTTGCACCGGTCAAATTTTGGTTTAATGCATATTGCACATTTTCTGTTAGTACAATAAACCTCATTTCAATCCTGAAATATTACTGTGTCCATCAGTTATTAGATATATCAAACTGAAATGGCTGCTGCAAATACCAAAATATTTAGAACTAAAAATGATTAAGATTAATAGGGGTGCCCAAACTTTTTCATAGGACTGTATGCGATATATGACCCCTGACCCTCATATAAGTGACACATGACACCTGACCCTGATATATGTTATGCATGTCACCTGGTACATCTGATACATGACACGTTACCCTATTATAGATGATACATGACATTTGTCTATAATATATGATATAGTTTTAGGTGAACATCGATATGGGTGAACCTTTGAAGATTTTTTTTAATTAGTTTGGGTGGCTAAGGACCAAGATTCACTTCAGGTTTAACAATTTTAGGACTATATATTTATAATACATAGTGTATGACACTGTCAGGGCTCCTAGGACTATATATATCTATAATACATAGTGTATGACACTGCCAGGACTCCTAGGACTATATATATCTATAATACACAGTGTATGACACTGTCAGGGCTCCTAGGAGTATATATATATATATAATACATAGTGTATGACACTGTCAGGGCTCCTAGGAGTATATATATCTATAATACATAGTGTATGACACTGTCAGGGCTCCTAGGACTATATATATCTATAATACATAGTGTATGACACTGCCAGGACTCCTAGGACTATATATATCTATAATACACAGTGTATGACACTGTCAGGGCTCCTAGGAGTATATATATATATATAATACATAGTGTATGACACTGTCAGGGCTCCTAGGAGTATATATATCTATAATACATAGTGTATGACACTGTCAGGGCTCCTAGGACTATATATATCTATAATACATAGTGTATGACACTGTCAGGGCGCCTAGGACTATATATATATATCTATAATACATAGTGTATGACACTGTCAGGGCTCCTAGGACTATATATATCTATAATACATAGTGTATGACACTGTCAGGGCGCCTAGGACTATATATATATATATATCTATAATACATAGTGTATGACACTGTCAGGGCTCCTAGGGCTATATACACTCATCGACCACTTTATTAGGTCCACCATGCTAGTAATGGGTTGGACCCCCTTTTGCCTTCAGAACTGCCTCAATTCTTCGTGGCATAGATACAACAAGGTGCTGGAAGCATTCCTCAGAGATTTTGGTCCATATTGACATGATGGCATCACACAGTTGCAGTCGCAGATTTGTCGGCTGCACATCCATGATGCGAATCTCCCGTTCCACCACATCCCAAAGATGCTCCTCTATTGGATTGAGATCTGGTGACTGTGGAGGCCATTGGAGTACAGTGCAAAGAACAAAGTACAAAAAACAAAGTAGTCAGCGGCACTACTGCGGCAACGCTTGTATTCACAATCTTGTGTCAGTATTGGCAAAAATTCCCGGCTGCAACAGCCAAAAAACCATGGAATAAATTAAATCCCAGGGTGGTGCTCACTGTGAAAAAACCTAGACAGGCAGTGACATATCGATGTGAAATGTAGAAAACAGGGCACTCACCCGCCACATGATACATAAAACATTCATTTTTATTTCATCCTCTTAAAAAATATAGGTATAGGGAATTAGGTGTAGACAACAAGAGATTGCTATAGACCTAAACGGAATAACGTTGTTTAGTCCTATATTATTTAAAAGAATGAAGGGGAGGAGTTTGGAGTAGGCTAGGTTACTTTCCCTGCCCCATAGCACAGGAACGAGGATAAAGGTAGTTTATGTATGTAGTTCCTGTTTCGGTTCGTCTCTAATAGATTGATAATCAGGGATCATGACAAATGTTACAGTTTCAGTATAGGAATAGCAATGTAGTTCCCTTTTATAGATCCGTTGTATAGATGTGCTGGTGGCGGAAGGTGAATTAGGGGTAGCGCTAATTGGTGCACATTTAATAAAAGAATTACGCTCTATAGAGAAAAATGTCACAAATTGAGGCTAATAATGTATGATGTATTACATGTTATCAACATTACATCAATTGTGTATTTTAACTTGTTTTTAACTGATGAATGTAATTATCTGAACTTGGGTGTAGTAAGGTCAAGAGTAGGCGTGTTGACCTGTTCCATCTGGATAAATCAATGATGTTGCTAGCAGTTGAAGGAAGCCTGACGAAGTGCACTAAGCACGAAACGATCGTCGCTGTTTGTTTCTTTGCATCATTCCGTCTTCTGTACCCCGATGGTCAAGGTTTGACCTTTTTTTAAGAAGATGAAATAAAAACGAATGTTTTATGTATCCCGTGGCGGGTGAGTGCCCTGTTTTCTACATTTCACATCCATTGGAGTACAGTGAACTCATTGTCATGTTCAAGAAACCAGTCTGAGATGATTCCAGCTTTATGACATGGCATTGCATTATCCTGCTGAAAGTAGCCATCAGATGTTGGGTACATTGTGGTCATAAAGGGATGGACATGGTCAGCAACAATACTCACGTAGGCTTTGGCGTTGCAACGATGCTCAATTGGCACCAAGGGGCCCAAAGAGTGCCAAGAAAATATTCCCCACACCATGACACCACCACCACCAGCCTGAACCGTTACCGATACAAGGCAGGATGGATCCATGCTTTCATGTTGTTGACGCCAAATTCTGACCCTACCATCCGAATGTCGCAGCAGAAATCGAGACTCATCAGACCAGGCAACGTTTTTCCAATCTTCAATTGTCCAATTTCGATGAGCTTGTGCAAATTGTAGCCTCAGTTTCCTGTTCTTAGCTGAAAGGAGTGGCCCCCGGTGTGGTCTTCTGCTGCTGTAGCCCATCTGTAGCCTCAAAGTTGGACGTACTGTGCGGCGTTCAGAGATGCTCTTCTGGATACCTTGGTTGTAACGGGTGGCTATTTGAGTCACTGTTGCCTTTCTATCAGCTCGAGCCAGTCTGGCCATTCTCCTCTGACCTCTGACATCAACAACGCATTTCCGCCCCCCACAGAACTGCCGCTCACTGGATGTTTTTTCTTTTTCGGACCATTCTCTGTAAACCCTAGAGATGGTTGTGCGTGAAAATCCCAGTAGATCAGCAGTTTCTGAAATACTCAGACCAGCCCTTCTGGCACCAACAACCATGCCACGTTCAAAGGCACTCAAATCACCTTTCTTCCCCCCCATACTGATGCTCGGTTTGAACTGCAGGAGATTGTCTTGACCATGTCTACATGCCGAAATGCACTGAGTTGCCGCCATGTGATTGGCTGATTAGAAATTAAGTGTTAACGAGCAGTTGGACAGGTGTACCTAATAAAGTGGCCGGTGAGTGTATATCTATAATACATAGTGTATGACACTGTCAGGGCCCCTAGGACTATATATATCTATAATACATAGTGTATGACACTGTCAGGACTCCTAGGACTATATATATCTATAATACATAGTGTATGACACTGTCAGGGCCCCTAGGACTATATATATCTATAATACATAGTGTATGACACTGTCGGGACTCCTAGGACTATATATATCTATAATACATAGTGTATGACACTGTCAGGGCTACTAGGACTATATATATCTATAATACATAGTGTATGACACTGTCAGGGCTACTAGGACTATATATATCTATAATACATAGTGTATGACACTGTCAGGACTCCTAGGACTATATATATCTATAATACATAGTGTATGACACTGTCAGGGCTCCTAGGACTATATATATCTATAATACATAGTGTATGACACTGTCAGGGCTCCTAGGACTATACACTCACCGGCCACTTTATTAGGTACACCTGTCCAACTGCTCGTTAACACTTAATTTCTAATCAGCCAATCACATGGCGGCAACTCAGTGCATTTCGGCATGTAGACATGGTCAAGACAATCTCCTGCAGTTCAAACCGAGCATCAGTATGGGGGGGAAGAAAGGTGATTTGAGTGCCTTTGAACGTGGCAGGTTGTTGGTGCCAGAAGGGCTGGTCTGAGTATTTCAGAAACTGCTGATCTACTGGGATTTTCACGCACAACCATCTCTAGGGTTTACAGAGAATGGTCCGAAAAAGAAAAAACATCCAGTGAGCGGCAGTTCTGTGGGGGGCGGAAATGCGTTGTTGATGCCAGAGGTCAGAGGAGAATGGCCAGACTGGTTCGAGCTGATAGAAAGGCAACAGTGACTCAAATAGCCACCCGTTACAACCAAGGTAGCCAGAAGAGCATCTCTGAACGCCGCACAGTACGTCCAACTTTGAGGCTACAGATGGGCTACAGCAGCAGAAGACCACACCGGGTGCCACTCCTTTCAGCTAAGAACAGGAAACTGAGGCTACAATTTGCACAAGCTCATCGAAATTGGACAATTGAAGATTGGAAAAACGTTGGCTGGTCTGATGAGTCTCGATTTCTGCTGCGACATTCGGATGGTAGGGTCAGAATTTGGCGTCAACAACATGAAAGCATGGATCCATCCTGCCTTGTATCGGTAACGGTTCAGGCTGGTGGTGGTGGTGTCATGGTGTGGGGAATATTTTCTTGGCACTCTTTGGGCCCCTTGGTACCAATTGAGCATCGTTGCAACGCCAAAGCCTACCTGAGTATTGTTGCTGACCATGTCCATCCCTTTATGACCACAATGTCCCCAACATCTGATGGCTACTTTCAGCAGGATAATGCAATGCCATGTCATAAAGCTGGAATCATCTCAGACTGGTTTCTTGAACATGACAATGAGTTCACTGTACTCCAATGGCCTCCACAGTCACCAGATCTCAATCCAATAGAGGAGCATCTTTGGGATGTGGTGGAACGGGAGATTCGCATCATGGATGTGCAGCCGACAAATCTGCGACTGCAACTGTGTGATGCCATCATGTCAATATGGAGCAAAATCTCTGAGGAATGCTTCCAGCACCTTGTTGTATCTATGCCACGAAGAATTGAGGCAGTTCTGAAGGCAAAAGGGGGTCCGACCCGTTACTAGCATGGTGTACCTAATAAAGTGGCCGCTGAGTGTATATATCTATAATACATAGTGTATGACACTGTCAGGGCTCCTAGGACTATATATATCTATAATACATAGTGTATGACACTGTCAGGGCTCCTAGGACTATATATATCTATAATACATATTGTATGACACTGTCAGGACTCCTAGGACTATATATATCTATAATACATAATGTATGACACTGTCAGGGCTCCTAGGACTATATATATCTATAATACATAGGGTATGATACTGTCAGGGCTCCTAGGACTATATATATCTATAATACATAGGGTATGACACTGTCAGGGCTCCTAGGACTATATATATCTATAATACATAATGTATGACACTGTCAGGACTCCTAGGACTATATATATATCTATAATACATAGTGTATGACACTGTGAGGACTCCTAGGACTATATATATCTATAATACATAATGTATGACACTGTCAGGGCTCCTAGGACTATATATATCTATAATACATAGGGTATGATACTGTCAGGGCTCCTAGGACTATATATATCTATAATACATAGGGTATGACACTGTCATGGCTCCTAGAACTATATATATCTATAATACATAGTGTATGACACTGTCAGGGCTCCTAGGACTATATATATCTATAATACATAGTGTATGACACTGTCAGGACCGCTAGGACTATATATATCTATAATACATAGTGTATGACACTGTCAGGGCTCCTAGGACTATATATATCTATAATACATAGTGTATGACACTGTCAGGGCTCCTAGGACTATATATATCTATAATACATAGTGTATGACACTGTCAGTGCTCCTAGGACTATATATATCTATAATACATAGTGTATGACACTGTCAGGACTCCTAGGACTATATATATATATCTATAATACATAGTGTATGACACTGTCAGGACTCCTAGGACTATATATATCTATAATACATAGTGTATGACACTGTCAGGACTCCTAGGACTATATATATATATATAATACATAGTGTATGACACTGTCAGTGCTCCTAGGACTATATATATCTATAATACACAGTGTATGACACTGTCAGTGCTCCTAGGACTATATATATCTATAATACATAGTGTATGACACTGTCAGGACTCCTAGGACTATATATATCTATAATACATAGTGTATGACACTGTCAGGGCTCCTAGGACTATATATATCTATAATACAAAGTGTATGACACTGTCAGGACTTCTAGGACAATATATATCTATAATACATAGTGTATGACACTGTCAGGGCTCCTAGGACTATATATATCTATAATACATAGTGTATGACACTGTCAGGGCTCTCTAACACAATTACAGTTGGTTATGTCCAAGTGACATTATGATATTGTGGGTTCCCACACGCCAAAAGCAGCGCAACACATGGGGTATTCCTGCCTCTGTGTGCTGTTTTAGAACAGGTGTTCTGTCCTCACATGACGGCGATTGAAGGTGTAACTAATAGTGGCCGTGTGACTCTCCTACCTTCGTATCCAAGCAGTGGAGCAGACCGGACCAGCAGGAGCTCAGGATAGATGGATTCAAACATAGACACGATGATATGATGAATCAACATGGGTTTATTTGACCCAAGACCAGCGACAAGCGATAACAGCGATAACACGATACTGTAATAGCCTTGGTAGTCGTGGTATTGATGCCGTCCTGTTGGTGTCTTTCCTGAGGTAACTGCTGGTCAAAAATTGATGCCTTCACAAGCCCAAGTATTAGCAAGTCCTGTCACACAGCTATAAAAAACTAAAATGGCTGCAGGGAGTGACATGGACCAGGGCTGCCTAAAACCACGCCCAGAGAGAAAAAAAACTTTATTAACGAGAACAAGGGCTTGCAGCATGCAAATTCTGGCCAACAGACGGCAGTAACAACAATGCATAGAAATAACCTTGAGAGTCTTCAGAAGTTGATACCTTTTTTAATGGCTAACTAATACTGATGTCAGATTACAACATTTCAAAGCTCTCGGCTTCTTCTTCAGGTAAATCTAAAACAATTTCTGAAGGCTGCATATTTATGTACAGAGGGACACATAGGAATAGAATTCTAGGAGGGAGGGGGGGAAGAAGGTTATTGGTTATTGGTACATACAAATAAACAACTGATCACTTTGTAATGTTCTTACCAGTTCACAGAGTGTCTTTTATGGCTGTCTCAGGTCAGTGATTTCTGTAGGATGCCATGAACCCATGTTACAGATTCATCCCTTCTTGCAATGTTTGAAGCAGGATCATCAGTTTATACTCATATATCCGTCTCTCTTTCCTGGATTTAAAATTCCCTCTTAAAACCAAAATTTTCATGTCACTGGTGATATTATGATCTTCATTGCAGAAATGTTTTGACACGGGAAGGTCCATTCTTTGTTCTCTAATTGTATGACGGTGTGAGTTAATCCACATTCTGAGCTTCCAACATACAGATTATTAGTGGGACATTTGGTGCACATTATTACATACACTACATTGGGTGTGTTACAGGTGAACGTACCTGGGACTTTATATTCTCTGTTAGAGTTTGGTATCTCTATCCTGTCAGTGGTCAGTATGTGCGGGCAGGTTTTGCACCTTTTCTGTCCACATGGGAATGATCCTGTGTTAGTTGGAGGTGACAGTGAGCTGCTAATCACCATATTCCTGAGGTTTGGTGGCGGTCTGTAGCACAGGAGAGGGGGATCTGGAAATATGGATTTTAGACAGTTGTCTTTTTGCAGTAATGGATGTAATTTGTGTGCGACAGCCATAAAGACACTCTGTGAACTGATAGGAACATCGCACACTGATGAATTGTTTATTTGTATGTACCAATAACCTTCTTCCCCCTCCCTCCTAGAATTCTATTCCTATGTGTCCCTCTGTACATAAATCTGCTCGTTCACAAATTGTTTTTAGATTTACCTGAAGAAGAAGCCGAGAGCCTCGAAACGTTGTAATCTGTCATCATTATTAGTGAGCCATTACAAAGCGATCAACTACTGAAGACTAGCAAGTTTTTTGTTTTTTATACTTCCTACCCACTGGCTAACACGGTACAAAAACAAACATTGTCCTTATAGAAATAACCTGAGAAGGAATTAGTAATACAAGACATTTAATATTAATTAATTTTTTCTCTCCTGTGTGCAGGACAGGCGGAGGAGGCTTCTCTTACCTCCTTATCTTTTCACCTTATTTCGTCACCTTTATTTTTTTCCTTTTTTCTCTCAGTGTCTCCTGTTGTGGAGCGGTCCTACCTGTTCCTCCGCTCCCTGCTGCTGTCGGGCCGGCCTGCCAGTTTCCCGGTGTACTGGTGGTAAAACTGGCTTCCTCCTGTGCCGGCGCGCCTCTCTGTGCGCGCGTGCAGCAGTTCTCGCTCTGCACATGCGCAGAAGGGCCATAGCCGGGATGCCGGCTGTATTGTATGGGACATTAGTCGGGTGGGTTTTGTGGCCTCTCCCCCATGTTTCCGGGGGAGAGGGCATTGCCCTGCCATTCTCCCATTGCTCTGCCGTTCTCCCAGTTGGTCCTATATAAACCCCACCATTTCAGGGCTCTGGTGCTTGCTCTGTTATTAGGACCAAGATCCGCTGCTCCTGTAGCGTTTTGTATTTCACTTTGGTTTTGCTAAAGCTGCATCTGTGTTGTGATCTCCACCATGCTACTATTTTAACCCTATCTGGGCTATGGTATTTATTTCCTCAAATACTTAGTATTTTGTTCTTTTTCAGATGTCTTCCTCTTCTCCCAAAGGGGACGAAGCTCCCAGAAGGAAGAGATCTTCCAAACGCAGGCACCTCACATGCAGAGATTGTGACATTCTGCTTCCCGACGGATACAAATTTGACAGATGCCGTCAGTGTCGGGCCCCTCCGCCAGAGGAACCCTCTCTGCATGATATGGCCACATGGGTAAAGTAGTTGGTGACAGACTCCATGTGCAAAATGAAGGATTCCCTTTCTCACTCCGCTAAAAGACCCAGTAGGGAGTCGCGGCCATTAGCGTAACCTTCTGAAGAAGGGTCTAACACCGTGGAAATCGCTTCAGATGAGACTTCTTTATCACCTAAGACCGTATGGTGGTCCATCCGTCCAGGCGGGCACGATGTTGACGATGGGAAAGCCTCAGGTTCCACTTATAGAAGGCTCAGGGCCTTCCAAGTGGATAGATCCCTGGCCAAGGCCATGGAGTGGAAGCGTCCGGACAAGGCCTTCTTCCAATCTAAAAGGTTTAAATTATTTCCCTTAGAGGAAAGTGAACAAACCAGCTGGATTTCACCTCCTAAAGTTGATTTCGCTGTGGCCAAGCTTTCCTGGCGTACTGTTGTTCCATCCGAGGATGGGTCTAATTTGCTGGACACTATGGAGAGATGCGCAGAATGTGTCTTAAGATGTATTACTCTGCAGCTCCCTTTCAAGCCTCCATTGGTGTAGCCTCTTCTGAAGTTTCTAATATGCTACGCTTAGTCCTAGTAACAGCGGGTTATTGATGATGGGTACCTTGTGATGATCTGCTGGCATCCTTGTCATCCCTGATTTTGGCTACTGACTTTTTGTCTGAAGCTCCCACATACCAGGTGAAGGCGGCCGCCAAGGGAATGGCCTTATCAACAGCTGCCAGAAGGCCTTTGTGGCTCAAACCGTGAAAAGCAGACAAAGCCTCCAAATACAATATCTGTGGGCTTCCGTTTCAAACTGGCAAACTGTTTGGCAAACAGTTGGATGACATCATGGAGGGACTGGCGGATAGAAGTCCCTTCCACAGTCCTACAGAGGCAGATCTGGGACATCATCCCGTGGTAGAGAATTCCAGCGCCAGCCTTCATCCAGGCCACAGTTTGCAAGAAGATCCGGGTTCCCGTCCAGAGGGTCAGGCCACCGTTTCTCCAAGGAGGAGCCGAAAATGCCCTCTTTTTGACAATTATTGTACCCCTCCCTTGGAGAGCTCTCCAGCTGTCGGAGGTCGTCTACAGAAGTTCTTTCCCGCCTGGCGCTAAAACATCCAGGACCTCTGGGTCCTCTAACTAATTCAGCACGGATACCACATAGATTTCGTGTCACCTCCTCTTGCCAGAAATATTGCAACCCGTTCTTTTTCCAACCAAAAACAAGCTTGCCTGGAAGGTATGATCCGAGAATACCTGGACAAAGCGGCTTTGGTGCCCATGGACGAGAGAGGTGCAGGCGTATATTCTCCAGTCTTCCTGGTGCCAAAAGCATTAGGAGGCTGAAGGATGATAATCGATCTCAGGTACCTGAAGCATTTCATCTGCAAGCTGCATTTCCACATAGAAACAATAAAATCTGTAGTCGCCTTTCTGCAACCCGGCGACGTTCTCGCCACCTTGGATCTCAAAGATGCCTACCTCCATATTCTGATTTTTCCTGATATTTCTGATTATTTCCCACAGGAAATATCTGAGAATAGCCATTCTCCTAGACGGCCGATTATGTCATCTCCAGTTTGCGGCCCTGCCATTCAGCATCACATCGGCACCTTATGTCTTCGCAAAGGTCATAGCACCCATTGCTGCTACTCTCAGACTCCAAGGGTTATTCATAGTCCCATACCTGGACGATTGGCTGTTGAAAGCTCACTCAGAGGAGCTACTAAGAAACCAGCTTCAAGTGACCATCTCCTTCCTCCAGCGTCTCAGATGGGTAATCAACTGGGACAAGTCAGACGTTGTACCCTCCACAAGGAAGAGCTTCCTAGGGTGCGTCCTAGACTCCATCCAGATGACAGTGTCTCTTCCTCCTCAGAGGAAGGAGAAAATCAGGTCGGCTGTCAAACATCTCTATTGGAGACGCCAGGTATGAATCCGAATGACCATTAAAGTCCTTGGTCTCATGTCTGCGGATGCGGTCCCTTTGGCACTTTGGCACATGCGCCCTCTCCAGAGCAAGGTCCTCAAGTTATGGAACCGCAGTCCTCTGAGTCTGGATTCACTGATCCACCTATCCCTCAATGCCCATCTGTCTCTCAGGTGGTGGTTCCATCTAAAAGACAGAAGGTCCACGGTCCAGCTGGTCTGGACCCTGTTGACTATGGATGCATCTCTTATCGGTTGGGGAGACCATCTAGATGAGATGCATGTGAGAGGGACATGGAACTGGTTGGAGAAAACCAAGTCATCCAATTGACGCCAGATCAGAGCCATCTACCTGCCGCTTCTGCATTTTGCCCCCTTACTTCGGGGCAAGGCAGTGAAAGTATGTTCGGACAACCTCACCGCAGTCCTCTACCTGAACAAGCAGGGAGGTACCCGCTCCTCTGCCCTTCTCAGGGAAACTGATCTGATTTTCTCCTGGGCAGAAAGAAATCCCACACATCTCATGGCGGGCACTCCCTGGATGTGGTGAGAGGCTTATGCATTCACCTAGAACATACTAGGGAATTTAGGAAGGAGAAGAACCTGCGAGTTTCTTTTTTAGGATGATCCAAGGAGTTTAAAGCCTCAAAACCCAAACTAGCCAGGTGGATACAAGAGGCGATAAGACTCTCATTTATATATCAGGGGCTTACTCCCCCAGATTTTGTTAAGGCCCTCTCTACCAGAGCAAGGTCTCCCTCCTGGGCGGAAAAGCACTCGGTCTCTCTGGTACATATTTGTTCCGTTGCCACCTGGCCGTCCCAATCCACTTTTGTTAAGCATTATCGTTTAGACCTTCAAAGGTCAGAGGCCACCGCCTTCAGCCAAACTGTCTTATCCTCTGTATGCCGCGGGCCCTGCCTAGGGGTTATCTCGCCACGTCCCCATAAGTTGTGCTGCGGTTTGGACGTGGGGGAATCGTTGGTTATGTAGATAACGTGTTTTCCCTTAGTCCAAACAGCGGCACAAGACGCCCCCCCCCTATTATTATTATTATTACTTTATAACTAACACAAGGGGGGGAGGGTCCTCTCACTTCTTATGGGGGGAGGGGGGGGGGTAATTGTTATATTAATTAAAAATTCCACCTGTCCTGAAGCAGCAGAGGCAGGAATACCCCGTGTGTTGTACTGCTACTAAGGGTCACAGATTATCTACATGACCAGCCGTTCTCCTCTCAGTATAATACTTGGAGTTCCAGGTGACAGAGATAAACCCCCCCCATGTACACTCAGCTTTCCTCACCTCTTTTGGGCCTCATCACGGCGTTCTGATCTTTTCCCCACATTAATGGCGCTCTTTGTCCTCATGTGCTCATACATGTGTACACTGACTACATACATGCAGACATACAGGGACACTCACTACATGTGTCTGACTTGTAAGGACATGTTCAGACTGATTTACTCTTACAGTATCGGCAGCGGCTCTTACATCTGTGCAGGGATTTCCTCGCTCGCTGTGGTTTAGCTTTGGCCTAATGCTGAATGGTGCACGCAGGGTTAATGCAGGTCGGCCATGTTCCCGGAGGGGGGGGGGGGGGGGCTTGTTTCCAGGGTTCATCTATCATCTTCCTGTCGCTGTTGCTTAGTAACCAGTAATGCTGCTGACCAGTCACAGCACCAAATTACCAGGTGTCAGCTCCACATACAGAGCGCTGACCCGGTGACTGCCCCCGATGCCCACCTACTGCCCCCCGATGCCCCCACTGCCCACCTACTGCCCCCGCTGCCTCTACTGCCCACCTACTGCCCCCGCTGCCTCTACTGCCCACCTACTGCCCCCGCTGCCTCTACTGCCCACCTACTGCCCCCGATGCCTCTACTGCCCACCTACTGCCCCCGATGCCCACCTACTGCCCACCTACTGCCCACCTACTGCCCACCTACTGCCCCCGCTGCCTCTACTGCCCACCTACTGCCCCCGCTGCCTCTACTGCCCACCTACTGCCCACCTATTGCCCCCGCTGCCTCTACTGCCCACCTACTGCCCACCTACTGCCCCCGCTGCCTCTACTGCCCACCTACTGCCCCCGCTGCCCCCACTGCCTCTACTGCCCACCTACTGCCCCCGATGCCTCTACTGCCCACCTACTGCCCCCGCTGCCCCCACTGCCCACCTACTGCCCCCGCTGCCCCACTGCCCACCTACTGCCCCCGCTGCCCCCGCTGCCCACCTACTGCCCCCGCTGCCCACCTACTGCCCCCGATGCCCACCTACTGCCCCTGCTGCCCCCGATGCCCACCTACTGCCCCCGATGCCCACCTACTGCCCCCGATGCCCACCTACTGCCCCTGCTGCCCCCGATGCCCACCTACTGCCCCCGATGCCCACCTACTGCCCCCGCTGCCCCCGCTGCCTCTGCTGCCCCCGCTGCCCCCACTGCCCACCTGCTGCCCCCGCTGCCTCTACTGCCCACCTGCTGCCCCCGCTGCCTCTACTGCCCACCTGCTGCCCCCGCTGCCCCCACTGCCCACCTGCTGCCCCCGCTGCCTCTACTGCCCACCTGCTGCCCCCCTGCTGCCCCCGCTGCCCCCACTGCCCACCTACTGCCCCCGCTGCCTCTACTGCCCACCTACTGCCCCCGCTGCCCCCACTGCCCACCTGCTGCCCCCGCTGCCCCCACTGCCCACCTACTGCCCCCGCTGCCCCCACTGCCCACCTACTGCCCCCGATGCCCACCTACTGCCCCCGCTGCCTCTACTGCCCACCTACTGCCCCCGCTGCCCCCACTGCCTCTACTGCCCACCTACTGCCCCCGATGCCTCTACTGCCCACCTACTGCCCCCGCTGCCTCTACTGCCCACCTACTGCCCCCGCTGCCTCTACTGCCCACCTACTGCCCCCGCTGCCTCTACTGCCCACCTACTGCCCCCGATGCCTCTACTGCCCACCTACTGCCCCCGCTGCCTCTACTGCCCACCTACTGCCCCCGATGCCTCTACTGCCCACCTACTGCCTCTACTGCCCACCTACTGCCCCCGCTGCCTCTACTGCCCACCTACTGCCCCCGCTGCCTCTACTGCCCACCTACTGCCCCCGCTGCCTCTACTGCCCACCTACTGCCCCCGATGCCTCTACTGCCCACCTACTGCCCCCGATGCCCACCTACTGCCCACCTACTGCCCACCTACTGCCCCCGCTGCCTCTACTGCCCACCTACTGCCCCCGCTGCCTCTACTGCCCACCTACTGCCCACCTACTGCCCCCGCTGCCTCTACTGCCCACCTACTGCCCCCGCTGCCCCCACTGCCTCTACTGCCCACCTACTGCCCCCGATGCCTCTACTGCCCACCTACTGCCCCCGCTGCCCCCACTGCCCA
Source organism: Leptodactylus fuscus (assembly GCF_031893055.1). Classification (NCBI taxonomy): domain Eukaryota; kingdom Metazoa; phylum Chordata; class Amphibia; order Anura; family Leptodactylidae; genus Leptodactylus; species Leptodactylus fuscus. The sequence goes on along the minus strand of NC_134268.1, from coordinate 585,820 downwards.
CCTACTGCCCCCGCTGCCCCACTGCCCACCTACTGCCCCCGCTGCCCCCGCTGCCCACCTACTGCCCCCACTGCCTCTACTGCCCACCTACTGCCCCCGATGCCTCTACTGCCCACCTACTGCCCCCGCTGCCTCTACTGCCCACCTACTGCCCCCGCTGCCTCTACTGCCCACCTACTGCCCCCGCTGCCCCCACTGCCCACCTACTGCCCCCGCTGCCCCCACTGCCCACCTACTGCCCCCGCTGCCCACCTACTGCCCCCGCTGCCCACCTACTGCCCCCGCTGCCCACCTACTGCCCCCGATGCCCACCTACTGCCCCCGATGCCCACCTACTGCCCCTGCTGCCCCCGATGCCCACCTACTGCCCCCGATGCCCACCTACTGCCCCCGATGCCCACCTACTGCCCCTGCTGCCCCCGATGCCCACCTACTGCCCCCGATGCCCACCTACTGCCCCCGCTGCCCCCGCTGCCTCTACTGCCCACCTGCTGCCCCCGCTGCCCCCACTGCCCACCTGCTGCCCCCGCTGCCTCTACTGCCCACCTGCTGCCCCCGCTGCCTCTACTGCCCACCTGCTGCCCCCGCTGCCCCCACTGCCGCCCCCGCTGCCTCTACTGCCCACCTGCTGCCCCCCTGCTGCCCCCGCTGCCCACCTACTGCCCCCGCTGCCTCTACTGCCCACCTACTGCCCCCGCTGCCCCCACTGCCCACCTGCTGCCCCCGCTGCCCCCACTGCCCACCTACTGCCCCCGATGCCCACCTACTGCCCCCACTGCCTCTACTGCCCACCTACTGCCCCCGCTGCCCCCACTGCCCACCTGCTGCCCCCGCTGCCCCCACTGCCCACCTACTGCCCCCGCTGCCCCCACTGCCCACCTACTGCCCCCGATGCCCACCTGCTGCCCCCGCTGCCCCCACTGCCCACCTACTGCCCCCGCTGCCCCCACTGCCCACCTGCTGCCCCCGCTGCCCCCACTGCCCACCTGCTGCCCCCGCTGCCCCCACTGCCCACCTACTGCCCCCGCTGCCCCCACTGCCCACCTGCTGCCCCCCTGCTGCCCACCTGCTGCCCCCGCTGCCCACCTGCTGCCCCCGCTGCCCACCTACTGCCCCCGCTGCTCACCTGCTGCCCCCGCTGCCCCCACTGCCCACCTGCTGCCCCCACTGCCCACCTGCTGCCCCCGCTGCCCACCTGCTGCCCCCGCTGCCCCCACTGCCCACCTACTGCCCCCGCTGCCCCCACTGCCCACCTGCTGCCCCCGCTGCCCACCTACTGCCCCCGCTGCCCACCTACTGCCCCCGATGCCCACCTACTGCCCCTGCTGCCCCCGATGCCCACCTACTGCCCCCGCTGCCCCCACTGCCCACCTGCTGCCCCCGCTGCCCCCACTGCCCACCTGCTGCCCCCGCTGCCCCCACTGCCCACCTACTGCCCCCGCTGCCCCCACTGCCCACCTACTGCCCCCGCTGCCCCCATTGCCCACCTACTGCCCCCGCTGCCCCCACTGCCCACCTACTGCCCCCGCTGCCCCCACTGCCCACCTGCTGCCCCCGCTGCCCCCACTGCCCACCTACTGCCCCCGCTGCCCCCACTGCCCACCTACTGCCCCCGCTGCCCACCTGCTGCCCCCGATGCCCACCTGCTGCCCCCACTGCCTCTACTGCCCACCTACTGCCCCCGCTGCCCCCACTGCCCACCTGCTGCCCCCACTGCCCACCTACTGCCCCCGCTGCCCCCACTGCCCACCTACTGCCCCCGATGCCCACCTGCTGCCCCCGCTGCCCACCTACTGCCCCCGCTGCCCCCACTGCCCACCTGCTGCCCCCGCTGCCCCCACTGCCCACCTACTGCCCCCGCTGCCCCCACTGCCCACCTGCTGCCCCCACTGCCCACCTGCTGCCCCCCGCTGCCCCCACTGCCCACCTGCTGCCCCCACTGCCCACCTACTGCCCCCGCTGCCCCCACTGCCCACCTGCTGCCCCCACTGCCCACCTGCTGCCCCCGCTGCCCACCTGCTGCCCCCGCTGCCCACCTACTGCCCCCGCTGCCCACCTACTGCCCCCGATGCCCACCTACTGCCCCTACTGCCCCCGATGCCCACCTACTGCCCCTGCTGCCCCCGATGCCCACCTACTGCCCCCGATGCCCACCTACTGCCCCCGATGCCCACCTACTGCCCCTGCTGCCCCCGATGCCCACCTACTGCCCCCGATGCCCACTTACTGCCCCTGCTGCCCCCGATGCCCACCTACTGCCCCCGATGCCCACCTACTGCCCCCGCTGCCTCTACTGCCCACCTGCTGCCCCCGCTGCCCCCACTGCCCACCTGCTGCCCCCGCTGCCTCTACTGCCCACCTGCTGCCCCCGCTGCCTCTACTGCCCACCTACTGCCCCCGCTGCCCACCTGCTGCCCCCGATGCCCACCTACTGCCCCCACTGCCTCTACTGCCCACCTACTACCCCCGCTGCCCCCACTGCCCACCTGCTGCCCCCGCTGCCCCCACTGCCCACCTACTGCCCCCGCTGCCCCCACTGCCCACCTACTGCCCCCGATGCCCACCTGCTGCCCCCGCTGCCCACCTGCTGCCCCCGCTGCCCCCACTGCCCACCTACTGCCCCCGCTGCCCCCACTGCCCACCTGCTGCCCCCGCTGCCCCCACTGCCCACCTGCTGCCCCCGCTGCCCCCACTTCCCACCTACTGCCCCCGCTGCCCACCTGCTGCCCCCGCTGCCCACCTGCTGCCCCCGCTGCCCACCTGCTGCCCCCGCTGCCCCCACTGCCCACCTGCTGCCCCCACTGCCCACCTGCTGCCCCCGCTGCCCACCTACTGCCCCCGCTGCCCCCACTGCCCACCTGCTGCCCCCGCTGCCCACCTGCTGCCCCCGCTGCCCACCTACTGCCCCCGCTGCCCACCTACTGCCCCCAATGCCCACCTACTGCCCCTGCTGCCCCCGATGCCCACCTACTGCCCCCGAGGCCCACCTACTGCCCCCGATGCCCACCTACTGCCCCTGCTGCCCCCGATGCCCACCTACTGCCCCCGATGCCCACCTACTGCCCCCGATGCCCACCTACTGCCCCTGCTGCCCCAGATGCCCACCTACTGCCCCCGATGCCCACCTACTGCCCATGCTGCCCCCGATGCCCACCTACTGCCCCCGATGCCCACCTACTGCCCCCGCTGCCCCCGCTGCCTCTACTGCCCACCTGCTGCCCCCGCTGCCCCCACTGCCCACCTGCTGCCCCCGCTGCCTCTACTGCCCACCTGCTGCCCCCGCTGCCTCTACTGCCCACCTGCTGCCCCCGCTGCCCCCACTTCCCACCTGCTGCCCCCGCTGCCTCTACTGCCACCTGCTGCCCCCACTGCCTCTACTGCCCACCTGCTGCCCCCGCTGCCCCTACTGCCCACCTGCTGCCCCCGCTGCCCCCACTGCCCACCTACTGCCCCCGCTGCCTCTACTGCCCACCTGCTGCCCCCACTGCCCACCTACTGCCCCCGCTGCCTCTACTGCCCACCTGCTGCCCCCGCTGCCTCTACTGCCCACCTACTGCCCCCGCTGCCCCCACTGCCCACCTGCTGCCCCCACTGCCCACCTGCTGCCCCCGCTGCCCCCACTGCCCACCTGCTGCTCCCGCTGCCCCCACTTCCCACCTACTGCCCCCGCTGCCCCCACTGCCCACCTGCTGCCCCCGCTGCCTCTACTGCCCACCTGCTGCCCCCGCTGCCTCTACTGCCCACCTGCTGCCCCCGCTGCCTCTACTGCCCACCTGCTGCCCCCGCTGCCTCTACTGCCCACTTGCTGCCCCCGCTGCCTCTACTGCCCACCTGCTGCCCCCGCTGCCCCCACTGCCTACCTGCTGCCCCCACTTCCCACCTGCTGCCCCCGCTGCCCCCACTGCCCACCTGCTGCCCCCGCTGCCCCCACTGCCCACCTGCTGCCCCCGCTGCCAACCTGCTGCCCACGATGCCCACCTGTTGCCCCGCTGCCTCTACTACCCACCTGCTGCCCCTCGCTGCCCACCTGTTGCCCCGCTGCCTCTACTACCCACCTGCTGCCTCCGCCGCATTATGAGTGACCCAAAATAAAATCTTAGTAAATAGAGGGATTTTTTTCCTGCAGTAATTCAGCTTTTCCTTTATGTGGAATTATCTGCAGCGATCGTGGTGTGAATTATGTCCTACATATCATACGACAACAGAGATCCCACCAGAGAACGACCTGACGGTTGTCACCGGCCAAACATGTTGTAGTTTTTATTATAGAAATGTTTCTCTATTTTTCCCATTTGATGGTCGAAATCACCTGGGGGGAGGGGCCGACAACAAGAACAACAGATAGTCGCATGTACAATGACGCCGGCCCTTTAAGTAAGCTAACTTACTGATGAGGTGGAGGAGTCACAAGGGAAGACATCATGTATCAGGAGGAGCCTGGACCAGGGAGTACACCAGATACACCTAGACCACCAGGGAATCTGTCTTTACCCTCTATACTACCCTAGACCACCAGGGAATCTGTCTATACCCTCTATACTACCCTAGACCACCAGGGAATCTGTCTATACCCTCTATACTACCCTAGACCACCAGGGAATCTGTCTATACCCTCTATACTACCCTAGACTACAGGGAATCCAGGTATACCCTCTATACGACCCTAGACCACCAAGGAATCTATATATACCCTCTATACTACCCTAGACCAAGAGGGAATCTATATATACTCTCTATACTACCCTAGACCACCAGGGAATTTATATATATTCTCTATACTACGCTAGACTACAGGGAATCCAGGTATACCCTCAATACTACGCTAGACCACCAAGGAATCTATATATACCCTCTATACTACCCTAGACCACCAGGGAATCTATATATACCCTCTATACTACCCTAGACCACCAAGGAATCTATATATACCCTCTATACTACCCTAGACCACCAGGGAATCTATATATACTCTCTATACTACCCTAGACCACCAGGGAATCTATATATACCCTCTATACTACCCTAGACTACAGGGAATCCAGGTATACCCTCTATACTACCCTAGACCACCAAGGAATCTATATATACCCTCTATACTACCCTAGACCACCAAGGAATCTATATATATCCTCTATACTACCCTAGACTACAGGGAATCCAGGTATACCCTCTATACTACCCTAGACCACTAGGGAATCTGTCTATACCCTCTATACTAAACCCAACCACCAGGAAATCTGTGTATACTCTCTATGTTTACCCTAGACCACCAGGGAATCTGTCTATACCCTCTATACTACCCTAGACCACCAGGGAATCTGTCTATACCCTCTATACTACCCTAGACCAACAGGGAATCTGTCTATACCCTCTATACTACCCTAGACCACCAGGGAATCTGTCTATACCCTCTATACTACCCTAGACCACCAGGGAATCTGTCTATACCCTCTATACTACCCTAGACCACCAGGGAATCTGTCTATACCGTCTATACTACTCTAGTCTTCCAGAGAATATGTCTATTCTACCGAAGACCAACAATGTAATCTGATATACCACTCCTCACTACATATAGCCCCATGGGACCCAGCCTTGCACTCTATACTGCCCTAGATTACCAGAGAATCTGGAATAACCCTCTCCACCTCCCAAGACCACCAGGGAACCTCTCTGCGCACCCTCTCTACAAACCACAGGAATCTGGCGTCATCTACCCATTATCCTACCTAAGACCACCAGGGGATCTGGTGGTGCCCTCGCCTCTTACCTAGACCACCAGAGATACTGTCATTAACTCCATCATGACCATAGGTTATCAGAGAAGCAGGAAAAAAGGAACTGTTGGCAGGAATGACTAACCCCTTTGACACCCTACATCACAGTGGACTACCAGGACAGTGCTTTTTGGGTGGTCTCTAGAAATGGACCTGAATAAAAGAACTTGAGGAATCCTTGAGACAGTTCTTCAAACTACATTTTACCAATGTGCGACTGTAATAACCCCCCCCCCTTTTACATGGCGGCATCATCTATCGCAGACGTCCCGTTGTCCGTGGAGCAGCTACCTGACGCTCTATTTCTGATTGGTCAGTTTTCCTGTGTGTATCAGGTCCAACTGCAGCTCCACTGTAGGGTTCAGGTCTGTGACTCCAGGACCTTCACACGGGCTCTTCTCAGGTCCTTCCTGATTCCTTGGCTTGTTTATACCTTTGTACGTAGCTTCCCTGCCTCCTGCAAAGCATCATGGTCCTGAGTTTTAAGAGACCCAGCAGTGGTGATGCGAGGACCAGTCAGTAGTTTCTTCAGGTTCTTGCCATGTTCCTTCTCTTCTCAAGTTTTCATCTTACAAGATAAATCTCTGCAGCTTGTGTCATTCATTTCACTGCCATCAGCCCATCCCCCGGGGTCCAGATATCAGAAGCGGTCCCTGCGAGCTCTTCCCTCACAGCTCTGGCTCAAGTATGACATGTACCTCATAGAAACGATCCCTAGAATATGTGATGTGATATATGAGATTTATTCCTGGAAGACGGACACGATCCCTTATTTACAGTGTTGGCCAAAAGTATTGCCGCCCCTGCAATTCTGTCAGATAATCCTCCTGTTCTTCCAGATAATGATTGCAATCACAAATTCTTTGGTATTTTCTTCATTTAATTTGTCTTCAATGGAAAACCACAAAAAGAATTGTCAAAAAGTCAAATTGGATATAATTCCACACCAAACATAAAAAGGGGGTGGACAAAAGTATTGGCACTGTTTGAAAAATCATGTGATGCTTCTGTAATTAGTGTAATTACCAGCAGCTGTTACTTACCTGAGGCACCTAACAGGTGGTGGCAATAACTAAATCACACTTGACGCCAGGTGAAATGGATTAAAGTTGACTCCACCTGTGTCCTTGTGTGACCACATTGAGCATGGAGAAAAGAAAGAAGACCAAAGAACTGTCTGAGGACTTGAGAAGCAAAATTGTGAGGAAGCCTGAGCAATCTCAAGGCTACAAGTCCATCTCCAAAGCCCTGAATGTTCCTGTGTCTACCGTGCGCCGTGTCATCAAGAAGTGTAAAGCCCATGGCCCTGTGGCTAACCTCCCTAGATGTGGACGCAAAAGAAACATTGACCAGAGATTTCACCGCAAGATTGTGCGGATGGCGGATAAAGAACCGCGACTAACATCCAAACAAGTCCAAGCTGCCCTGCAGTCCGAGGGTACAACAGTGTCACCCCGTACTATCCAGCGTCAGCGTCTGAATGAGAAGGGACTGTATGGTAGGAGACCCAGGAAGACCCCACTTCTTACCCACAGACAGAAGCCAGGCTGGAGTTGGCCAAAACTTACCTGAGAAAGCCAAAACCATTCTGGAAGAATGTTCTCTGGTCAGAGGAGACAAAAGTAGGAAAAGGCCTCAACATAGAGATTACAGGAAAAAAAGAGGCCTTCAAAGAGAAGAAGACGCCCCCTACAGTCAGACATGGCGGAGGTCCCTGATGGTTTGGGGTTGCTTTGCTGCCTCTGGCACTGGACTGCTTGACCGTGTGCATGGCATTATGAAGTCTGAAGACGACCAACACATTGTGCAGCATCATGTAGGGCCCAGTGTGAGAAAGCGGGGTCTCCCTCAGAGGTCAGGGCTCTTCCAGCAGGACAAGGACCCAAAACACACTTCAGGTCAGCACTAGAAAATGGTGGTGAGAGAAAGCCCTGGAGACTTGTAAAGTGGCAGCAATGAGTCCAGCCCTGAATCCCATAGAACACCTGTGGGGGAGGGGGAGAGATCTCTTGGTGGCAGTTTGGAGAAGGCCCCCTTCACATCTCAGGGGGGACCGCGAGCAGTTTGCCAAAGAAGAAGGGTCTAAGATTCCAGCAGAGCCTTGTAAGAAACTCATTGCTGGTTAGCGGAAGCGGTTGTGCGCAGTTATTGTGTCTAAAGGTTGTGCTACCAAGTATTAGGCTGAGGGCGCCAATACTTCTGTCCGCACCAGTTCTGGAGTTTTATGTAAAATGATCAATGATGTGACTTTTTTTTCATTCTCTTTTTTGTTTTTTCATTGCAAGCAAAATAAATGAAGATATTACCAAAGAGTTTGTGCTGTGTAATCATTATCTGGGGGACAGCGAGGATTATCTGACAGGACTGCAGGGGGCGATACTTATACTGTATATACCCTGTGTCACTTATATACTATATAAGAGTCTGTGCTGTGTAATCATTATCTGGGGACACCGAGGATTATCTGACAGGACTGCAGGGGGCGATACTTATACTGTATATACCCTGTGTCACTTATATACTATATAAGAGTCTGTGCTGTGTAATCATTATCTGGGGGACAGCGAGGATTATCTGACAGGACTATGTACAAGAATATAACTACCATAATACTACCTCCTATATACAAGAATATAACTACTATAATACTACTCCTATGTACAAGAATATAACTACTATAATACTACTCCTATGTACAAGAATATAACTACTATAATACTACTCCTATGTACAAGAATATAACTACTATAATACTACTCCTATATACAAGAATATAACTACTATAATACTACTCCTATGTACAAGTATATAACTACTATAATACTACCTCCTATATACAAGAATATAACTACTATAATACTACCTCCTATATACAAGAATATAACTACTATAATACTACTCCTATGTACAAGAATATAACTACTATAATACTACTCCTATATACAAGAATATAACTAATATAATACTACTCCTATATACAAGAATATAACTACTATAATACTACTCCTATGTACAAGTATATAACTACTATAATACTACCTCCTATATACAAGAATATAACTACTATAATACTACCTCCTATATACAAGAATATAACTACTATAATACTACTCCTATGTACAAGAATATAACTACTATAATACTGCTCCTATATACAAGAATATAACTACTATAATACTACTCCTATGTACAAGAATATAACTACTATAATACTGCTCCTATATACAAGAATATAACTAGCATAATACTACCTCCTATATACAAGAATATAACTACTATAATACTACCTCCTATATACAAGAATATAACTACTATAATACTACTCCTATGTACAAGAATATAACTACTATAATACTGCTCCTATATACAAGAATATAACTACTATAATACTACTCCTATGTACAAGAATATAACTACTATAATACTGCTCCTATGTACAAGAATATAACTAGCATAATACTACCTCCTATATACAAGAATATAACTACTATAATACTACTCCTATGTACAAGAATATAACTACTATAATACTGCTCCTATGTACAAGAATATAACTACTATAATACTACTCCTATGTACAAGAATATAACTACTATAATACTGCTCCTATGTACAAGAATATAACTACTATAATACTACCTCCTATGTACAAGAATATAACTACTATAATACTACCTCCTATGTACAAGAATATAACTACTATAATACTACTCCTATGTACAAGAATATAACTACTATAATACTACCTCCTATGTACAAGAATATAACTACTATAATACTACCTCCTATGTACAAGAATATAACTACTATAATACTACCTCCTATGTACAAGAATATAACTACTATAATACTGCTCCTATGTACAAGAATATAACTACTATAATACTACTCCTATGTACAAGAATATAACTACTATAATACTGCTCCTACACTCACCGGCCACTTTATTAGGTACACCATGCTAGTAACGGGTTGGACCCCCTTTTGCCTTCAGAACTGCCTCAATTCTTCGTGGCATAGATACAACAAGGTGCTGGAAGCATTCCTCAGAGATTTTGGTCCATATTGACATGATGGCATCACACAGTTGCAGTCGCAGATTTGTCGGCTGCACATCCATGATGCGAATCTCCCGTTCCACCACATCCCAAAGATGCTCCTCTATTGGATTGAGATCTGGTGACTGTGGAGGCCATTGGAGTACAGTGAACTCATTGTCATGTTCAAGAAACCAGTCTGAGATGATTCCAGCTTTATGACATGGCATTGCATTATCCTGCTGAAAGTAGCCATCAGATGTTGGGTACATTGTGGTCATAAAGGGATGGACATGGTCAGCAACAATACTCAGGTAGGCTTTGGCGTTGCAACGATGCTCAATTGGTACCAAGGGGCCCAAAGAGTGCCAAGAAAATATTCCCCACACCATGACACCACCACCACCAGCCTGAACCGTTACCGATACAAGGCAGGATGGATCCATGCTTTCATGTTGTTGACGCCAAATTCTGACCCTACCATCCGAATGTCGCAGCAGAAATCGAGACTCATCAGACCAGGCAACGTTTTTCCAATCTTCAATTGTCCAATTTCGATGAGCTTGTGCAAATTGTAGCCTCAGTTTCCTGTTCTTAGCTGAAAGGAGTGGCACCCGGTGTGGTCTTCTGCTGCTGTAGCCCATCTGCCTTAAAGTTCGACGTACTGTGCGGCGTTCAGAGATGCTCTTCTGGCTACCTTGGTTGTAACGGGTGGCTATTTGAGTCACTGTTGCCTTTCTATCAGCTCGAACCAGTCTGGCCATTCTCCTCTGACCTCTGGCATCAACAACGCATTTCCGCCCACAGAACTGCCGCTCACTGGATGTTTTTTCTTTTTCGGACCATTCTCTGTAAACCCTAGAGATGGTTGTGCGTGAAAATCCCAGTAGATCAGCAGTTTCTGAAATACTCAGACCAGCCCTTCTGGCACCAACAACCATGCCACGTTCAAAGGCACTCAAATCACCTTTCTTCCCCATACTGATGCTCGGTTTGAACTGCAGGAGATTGTCTTGACCATGTCTACATGCCGAAATGCACTGAGTTGCTGCCATGTGATTGGCTGATTAGAAATTAAGTGTTAACCAGCAGTTGGACAGGTGTACCTAATAAAGTGGCCGGTGAGTGTATGTACAAGAATATAACTACCATAATACTACCTCCTATATACAAGAATATAACTACTATAATACTACCTCCTATGTACAAGAATATAACTACTATAATACTACCTCCTATGTACAAGAATATAACTACTATAATACTACCTCCTATGTATAAGAATATAACTACCATAATACTACCTCCTATATACAAGAATATAACTACTATAATACTACTCCTAGGTACAAGAATATAACTACTATAATACTGCTCCTATGTACAAGAATATAACTACTATAATACTACTCCTATATACAAGAATATAACAACTATAATACTACCTCCTATATACAAGAATATAACTACTATAATACTACTCCTATATACAAGAATATAACTACTATAATACTACTCCTATATACAAGAATATAACTACTATAATACTACCTCCTATATACAAGAATATAACTACTATAATACTACTCCTATGTACAAGAATATAACTACTATAATACTACTCCTATATACAAGAATATAACTACTATAATACTACCTCCTATATACAAGAATATAACTACTATAATACTACTCCTATGTACAAGAATATAACTACTATAATACTACCTCCTATATACAAGAATATAACTACTATAATACTACCTCCTATATACAACAATATAACTACTATAATACTACTCCTATATACAAGAATATAACTACTATAATACTACCTCCTATATACAAGAATATAACTACTATAATACTACTCCTATGTACAAGAATATAACTACTATAATACTACTCCTATGTACAAGAATATAACTACTATAATACTGCTCCTATGTACAAGAATATAACTACTATAATACTACCTCCTATGTACAAGAATATAACTACTATAATACTACTCCTATGTACAAGAATATAACTACTATAATACTACTCCTATGTACAAGAATATAACTACTATAATACTACCTCCTACATACAAGAATATAACTACTATAATACTACTCCTATGTACAAGAATATAACTACTATAATACTACTCCTATGTACAAGAATATAACTACTATAATACTGCTCCTATGTACAAGAATATAACTACTATAATACTACCTCCTACATACAAGAATATAACTACTATAATACTACTCCTATGTACAAGAATATAACTACTATAATACTACTCCTATGTACAAGAATATAACTACTATAATACTGCTCCTATGTACAAGAATATACCTACTATAATACTACTCCTATGTACAAGAATATAACTACTATAATACTACTCCTATGTACAAGAATATAACTACTATAATACTACTCCTATGTACAAGAATATAACTACTATAATACTACTCCTATGTACAAGAATATAACTACTATAATACTGCCTCCTATGTACAAGAATATAACTACTATAATACTACCTCCTATGTACAAGAATATAACTACTATAATACTACCTGCTATGTACAAGAATATAACTACTATAATACAACCTCCTATGTACAAGAATATAACTACTATAATACTACTCCTATGTACAAGAATATAACTACTATAATACTGCCTCCTATGTACAAGAATATAACTACTATAATACTACCTCCTATGTACAAGAATATAACTACTATAATACTACCTGCTATGTACAAGAATATAACTACTATAATACAACCTCCTATGTACAAGAATATAACTACTATAATACTACTCCTATGTACAAGAATATAACTACTATAATACTGCCTCCTATGTACAAGAATATAACTACTATAATACTACCTCCTATGTACAAGAATATAACTACTATAATACTACTCCTATGTACAAGAATATAACTACTATAATACTACTCCTATGTACAAGAATATAACTACTATAATACAACTCCTATGTACAAGAATATAACTACTATAATACTACACCTATGTACAAGAATATAACTACTATAATACTACTCCTATGTACAAGAATATAACTACTATAATACTACCTGCTATGTACAAGAATATAACTACTATAATACAACCTCCTATGTACAAGAATATAACTACTATAATACTACTCCTATGTACAAGAATATAACTACTATAATACAACTCCTATGTACAAGAATATAACTACTATAATACTACCTCCTATATACAAGAATATAACTACTATAATACTACTCCTATGTACAAGAATATAACTACTATAATACTACCTCCTATATACAAGAATATAACTACTATAATACTACTCCTATGTACAAGAATATAACTACTATAATACTACCTCCTATGTACGAGAATATAACTACTATAATACTACTCCTATGTACAAGAATATAACTACTATAATACTACTCCTATGTACAAGAATATAACTACTATAATACAACTCCTATGTACAAGAATATAACTACTATAATACTACCTCCTATGTACAAGAATATAACTACTATAATACTACTCCTATGTACAAGAATATAACTACTATAATACTACCCCTATGTACAAGAATATAACTACTATAATACTACTCCTATGTACAAGAATATAACTACTATAATACTACCTCCTATGTACAAGAATATAACTACTATAATACTACCTCCTATATACAAGAATATAACTACTATAATACTACTCCTATGTACAAGAATATAACTACTATAATACTACCTCCTATATACAAGAATATAACTACTATAATACTACCTCCTATATACAAGAATATAACTACTATAATACTACTCCTATATACAAGAATATAACTACTATAATACTGCCTCCTATGTACAAGAATATAACTACTATAATACTACTCCTATGTACAAGAATATAACTACTATAATACTGCCTCCTATGTACAAGAATATAACTACTATAATACTACTCCTATGTACAAGAATATAACTACTATAATACTACCTCCTATGTACAAGAATATAACTACTATAATACTGCTCCTATGTACAAGAATATAACTACTATAATACTACCTCCTATGTACAAGAATATAACTACTATAATACTACCTCCTATATACAAGAATATAACTACTATAATACTACTCCTATGTACAAGAATATAACTACTATAATACTACCTCCTATATACAAGAATATAACTACTATAATACTACCTCCTATATACAAGAATATAACTACTATAATACTACTCCTATATACAAGAATATAACTACTATAATACTGCCTCCTATGTACAAGAATATAACTACTATAATACTACTCCTATGTACAAGAATATAACTACTATAATACTACCTCCTATGTACAAGAATATAACTACTATAATACTGCTCCTATGTACAGGAATATAACTACTATAATACTGCTCCTATGTACAAGAATATAACTACTATAATACTACCTCCTATATACAAGAATATAACTACTATAATAGTACTCCTATGTACAAGAATATAACTACTATAATACTACTCCTATGTACAAGAATATAACTACTATAATACTGCTCCTATGTACAAGAATATACCTACTATAATACTACTCCTATGTACAAGAATATAACTACTATAATACTACCTCCTATGTACAAGAATATAACTACTATAATACTACCTCCTATGTACAAGAATATAACTACTATAATACTACCTCCTATGTACAAGAATATAACTACTATAATACTACCTGCTATGTACAAGAATATAACTACTATAATACAACCTCCTATGTACAAGAATATAACTACTATAATACTACTCCTATGTACAAGAATATAACTACTATAATACAACTCCTATGTACAAGAATATAACTACTATAATACTACCTCCTATGTACAAGAATATAACTACTATAACACTACTCCTATGTACAAGAATATAACTACTATAATACTACCCCTATGTACAAGAATATAACTACTATAATACTCCTCCTATGTACAAGAATATAACTACTATAATACTGCTCCTATGTACAAGAATATAACTACTATAATACTACCTCCTATGTACAAGAATATAACTACTATAATACTACCTCCTATATACAAGAATATAACTACTATAATACTACCTCCTATATACAAGAATATAACTACTATAATACTACTCCTATGTACAAGAATATAACTACTATAATACTACTCCTATGTACAAGAATATAACTACTATAATACTACTCCTATGTACAAGAATATAACTACTATAATACTACTCCTATGTACAAGAATATACCTACTATAATACTACTCCTATGTACAAGAATATAACTACTATAATACTCCTCCTATGTACAAGAATATAACTACTATAATACTGCTCCTATGTACAAGAATATAACTACTATAATACTACCTCCTATGTACAAGAATATAACTACTATAATACTACCTCCTATATACAAGAATATAACTACTATAATACTACCTCCTATATACAAGAATATAACTACTATAATACTACTCCTATGTACAAGAATATAACTACTATAATTCTGCTCCTATATACAAGAATATAACTACTATAATACTACCTCCTATGTACAAGAATATAACTACTATAATACTACTCCTATGTACAAGAATATAACTACTATAATACTACTCCTATGTACAAGAATATAACTACTATAATACTACCTCCTATGTACAAGAATATACCTACTATAATACTACTCCTATGTACAAGAATATAACTACTATAATACTGCTCCTATGTACAAGAATATAACTACTATAATACTACCTCCTATATACAAGAATATAACTACTATAATACTACTCCTATGTACAAGAATATAACTACTATAATACTACTCCTATATACAAGAATATAACTACTATAATACTGCTCCTATATACAAGAATATAACTACTATAATACTACTCCTATATACAAGAATATAACTACTATAATACTGCCTCCTATGTACAAGAATATAACTACTATAATACTACTCCTATGTACAAGAATATAACTACTATAATACTACCTCCTATGTACAAGAATATAACTACTATAATACTGCTCCTATGTACAAGAATATAACTACTATAATACTGCTCCTATGTACAAGAATATAACTACTATAATACTACCTCCTATATACAAGAATATAACTACTATAATACTACTCCTATGTACAAGAATATAACTACTATAATACTGCTCCTATGTACAAGAATATACCTACTATAATACTACTCCTATGTACAAGAATATAACTACTATAATACTACCTCCTATGTATAAGAATATAACTACTATAATACTACCTCCTATGTACAAGAATATAACTACTATAATACTACCTCCTATGTACAAGAATATAACTACTATAATACTACCTGCTATGTACAAGAATATAACTACTATAATACAACCTCCTATGTACAAGAATATAACTACTATAATACTACTCCTATGTACAAGAATATAACTACTGTAATACAACTCCTATGTACAAGAATATAACTACTATAATACCGCTCCTATGTACAAGAATATAACTACTATAATACAACTCCTATGTACAAGAATATAACTACTATAATACTACACCTATGTACAAGAATATAACTACTATAATACTACTCCTATGTACAAGAATATAACTACTATAATACTACCTGCTATGTACAAGAATATAACTACTATAATACAACCTCCTATGTACAAGAATATAACTACTATAATACTACTCCTATGTACAAGAATATAACTACTATAATACAACTCCTATGTACAAGAATATAACTACTATAATACTACCTCCTATGTACGAGAATATAACTACTATAATACTACTCCTATGTACAAGAATATAACTACTATAATACAACTCCTATGTACAAGAATATAACTACTATAATACTACTCCTATGTACAAGAATATAACTACTATAATACAACTCCTATGTACAAGAATATAACTACTATAATACTACCTCCTATATACAAGAATATAACTACTATAATACTACTCCTATGTACAAGAATATAACTACTATAATACTACCTCCTATGTACAAGAATATAACTACTATAATACTACCTCCTATATACAAGAATATAACTACTATAATACTACTCCTATGTACAAGAATATAACTACTATAATACTGCTCCTATATACAAGAATATAACTACTATAATACTGCTCCTATGTACAAGAATATAACTAGCATAATACTACCTCCTATATACAAGAATATAACTACTATAATACTACTCCTATGTACAAGAATATAACTACTATAATACTGCTCCTATGTACAAGAATATAACTACTATAATACTACTCCTATGTACAAGAATATAACTACTATAATACTGCTCCTATGTACAAGAATATAACTACTATAATACTACCTCCTATGTACAAGAATATAACTACTATAATACTACCTCCTATGTACAAGAATATAACTACTATAATACTACTCCTATGTACAAGAATATAACTACTATAATACTGCTCCTACACTCACCGGCCACTTTATTAGGTACACCATGCTAGTAACGGGTTGGACCCCCTTTTGCCTTCAGAACTGCCTCAATTCTTCGTGGCATAGATACAACAAGGTGCTGGAAGCATTCCTCAGAGATTTTGGTCCATATTGACATGATGGCATCACACAGTTGTAGTCGCAGATTTGTCGGCTGCACATCCATGATGCGAATCTCCCGTTCCACCACATCCCAAAGATGCTCCTCTATTGGATTGAGATCTGGTGACTGTGGAGGCCATTGGAGTACAGTGAACTCATTGTCATGTTCAAGAAACCAGTCTGAGATGATTCCAGCTTTATGACATGGCATTGCATTATCCTGCTGAAAGTAGCCATCAGATGTTGGGTACATTGTGGTCATAAAGGGATGGACATGGTCAGCAACAATACTCAGGTAGGCTTTGGCGTTGCAACGATGCTCAATTGGTACCAAGGGGCCCAAAGAGTGCCAAGAAAATATTCCCCACACCATGACACCACCACCACCAGCCTGAACCGTTACCGATACAAGGCAGGATGGATCCATGCTTTCATGTTGTTGACGCCAAATTCTGACCCTACCATCCGAATGTCGCAGCAGAAATCGAGACTCATCAGACCAGCCAACGTTTTTCCAATCTTCAATTGTCCAATTCCGATGAGCTTGTGCAAATTGTAGCCTCAGTTTCCTGTTCTTAGCTGAAAGGAGTGGCCCCCGGTGTGGTCTTCTGCTGCTGTAGCCCATCTGCCTTAAAGTTCGACGTACTGTGCGGCGTTCAGAGATGCTCTTCTGGCTACCTTGGTTGTAACGGGTGGCTATTTGAGTCACTGTTGCCTTTCTATCAGCTCGAACCAGTCTGGCCATTCTCCTCTGACCTCTGGCATCAACAACGCATTTCCGCCCACAGAACTGCCGCTCACTGGATGTTTTTTCTTTTTCGGACCATTCTCTGTAAACCCTAGAGATGGTTGTGCGTGAAAATCCCAGTAGATCAGCAGTTTCTGAAATACTCAGACCAGCCCTTCTGGCACCAACAACCATGCCACGTTCAAAGGCACTCAAATCACCTTTCTTCCCCATACTGATGCTCGGTTTGAACTGCAGGAGATTGTCTTGACCATGTCTACATGCCGAAATGCACTGAGTTGCTGCCATGTGATTGGCTAATTAGAAATTAAGTGTTAACCAGCAGTTGGACAGGTGTACCTAATAAAGTGGCCGGTGAGTGTATGTACAAGAATATAACTACCATAATACTACCTCCTATGTACAAGAATATAACTACTATAATACTACCTCCTATGTACAAGAATATAACTACTATAATACTACCTCCTATGTACAAGAATATAACTACCATAATACTACCTCCTATATACAAGAATATAACTACTATAATACTACTCCTAGGTACAAGAATATAACTACTATAATACTGCTCCTATGTACAAGAATATAACTACTATAATACTACTCCTATATACAAGAATATAACAACTATAATACTACCTCCTATATACAAGAATATAACTACTATAATACTACTCCTATATACAAGAATATAACTACTATAATACTACTCCTATATACAAGAATATAACTACTATAATACTACCTCCTATATACAAGAATATAACTACTATAATACTACTCCTATGTACAAGAATATAACTACTATAATACTACTCCTATATACAAGAATATAACTACTATAATACTACCTCCTATATACAAGAATATAACTACTATAATACTACTCCTATGTACAAGAATATAACTACTATAATACTACTCCTATGTACAAGAATATAACTACTATAATACTGCTCCTATGTACAAGAATATAACTACTATAATACTACCTCCTACATACAAGAATATAACTACTATAATACTACTCCTATGTACAAGAATATAACTACTATAATACTACTCCTATGTACAAGAATATAACTACTATAATACTGCTCCTATGTACAAGAATATACCTACTATAATACTACTCCTATGTACAAGAATATAACTACTATAATACTACTCCTATGTACAAGAATATAACTACTATAATACTACTCCTATGTACAAGAATATAACTACTATAATACTACTCCTATGTACAAGAATATAACTACTATAATACTACTCCTACGTACAAGAATATAACTACTATAATACTACCTCCTATGTACAAGAATATAACTACTATAATACTACTCCTATGTACAAGAATATAACTACTATAATACTACTCCTATGTACAAGAATATAACTACTATAATACTACCTGCTATGTACAAGAATATAACTACTATAATACAACCTCCTATGTACAAGAATATAACTACTATAATACTACTCCTATGTACAAGAATATAACTACTATAATACTACTCCTATGTACAAGAATATAACTACTATAATACTACCTGCTATGTACAAGAATATAACTACTATAATACTACCTCCTATGTACAAGAATATAACTACTATAATACTACCTGCTATGTACAAGAATATAACTACTATAATACTGCCTCCTATGTACAAGAATATAACTACTATAATACTACCTCCTATGTACAAGAATATAACTACTATAATACTACCTGCTATGTACAAGAATATAACTACTATAATACAACCTCCTATGTACAAGAATATAACTACTATAATACTACTCCTATGTACAAGAATATAACTACTATAATACAACTCCTATGTACAAGAATATAACTACTATAATACTACCTCCTATATACAAGAATATAACTACTATAATACTACTCCTATGTACAAGAATATAACTACTATAATACTACCTCCTATATACAAGAATATAACTACTATAATACTACTCCTATGTACAAGAATATAACTACTATAATACTACCTCCTATGTACGAGAATATAACTACTATAATACTACTCCTATGTACAAGAATATAACTACTATAATACTACTCCTATGTACAAGAATATAACTACTATAATACAACTCCTATGTACAAGAATATAACTACTATAATACTACCTCCTATGTACAAGAATATAACTACTATAATACTACTCCTATGTACAAGAATATAACTACTATAATACTACTCCTATGTACAAGAATATAACTACTATAATACTACCTCCTATGTACAAGAATATAACTACTATAATACTACCTCCTATATACAAGAATATAACTACTATAATACTACTCCTATGTACAAGAATATAACTACTATAATACTACTCCTATGTACAAGAATATAACTACTATAATACTGCTCCTATGTACAAGAATATAACTACTATAATACTACCTCCTATATACAAGAATATAACTACTATAATACTACCTCCTATATACAAGAATATAACTACTATAATACTACCTCCTATATACAAGAATATAACTACTATAATACTACCTCCTATATACAAGAATATAACTACTATAATACTACTCCTATGTACAAGAATATAACTACTATAATACTACTCCTATGTACAAGAATATAACTACTATAATACTGCTCCTATGTACAAGAATATAACTACTATAATACTACCTCCTATATACAAGAATATAACTACTATAATACTACCTCCTATATACAAGAATATAACTACTATAATACTACCTCCTATATACAAGAATATAACTACTATAATACTACCTCCTATATACAAGAATATAACTACTATAATACTACTCCTATATACAAGAATATAACTACTATAATACTGCCTCCTATGTACAAGAATATAACTACTATAATACTACTCCTATGTACAAGAATATAACTACTATAATACTACCTCCTATGTACAAGAATATAACTACTATAATACTGCTCCTATGTACAAGAATATTACTATAATACTGCTCCTATGTACAAGAATATAACTACTATAATACTACCTCCTATATACAAGAATATAACTACTATAATACTACCTCCTATGTACAAGAATATAACTACTATAATACTGCTCCTATGTACAAGAATATAACTACTATAATACTGCTCCTATGTACAAGAATATAACTACTATAATACTACTCCTATGTACAAGAATATAACTACTATAATACTGCTCCTATGTACAAGAATATAACTACTATAATACTACTCCTATGTACAAGAATATAACTACTATAATACTACCTCCTATGTACAAGAATATAACTACTATAATACTACCTCCTATGTACAAGAATATAACTACTATAATACTACCTCCTATGTACAAGAATATAACTACTATAATACTACCTGCTATGTACAAGAATATAACTACTATAATACTACCTCCTATGTACAAGAATATAACTACTATAATACTACTCCTATGTACAAGAATATAACTACTATAATACAACTCCTATGTACAAGAATATAACTACTATAATACTAGCTCCTATGTACAAGAATATAACTACTATAATACTACTCCTATGTACAAGAATATAACTACTATAATACTACCTCCTATGTACAAGAATATAACTACTATAATACTCCTCCTATGTACAAGAATATAACTACTATAATACTGCTCCTATGTACAAGAATATAACTACTATAATACTACCTCCTATGTACAAGAATATAACTACTATAATACTACCTCCTATAGTACAAGAATATAACTACTATAATACTACCTCCTATATACAAGAATATAACTACTATAATACTACTCCTATGTACAAGAATATAACTACTATAATACTACTCCTATGTACAAGAATATAACTACTATAATACTACTCCTATGTACAAGAATATAACTACTATAATACTACTCCTATGTACAAGAATATAACTACTATAATACTACTCCTATGTACAAGAATATAACTACTATAATACTCCTCCTATGTACAAGAATATAACTACTATAATACTGCTCCTATGTACAAGAATATAACTACTATAATACTACCTCCTATGTACAAGAATATAACTACTATAATACTACCTCCTATAGTACAAGAATATAACTACTATAATACTACTCCTATGTACAAGAATATAACTACTATAATTCTGCTCCTATATACAAGAATATAACTACTATAATACTACCTCCTATGTACAAGAATATAACTACTATAATACTACTCCTATGTACAAGAATATAACTACTATAATACTACTCCTATGTACAAGAATATAACTACTATAATACTACCTCCTATGTACAAGAATATACCTACTATAATACTACTCCTATGTACAAGAATATAACTACTATAATACTGCTCCTATGTACAAGAATATAACTACTATAATACTACCTCCTATATACAAGAATATAACTACTATAATACTACTCCTATGTACAAGAATATAACTACTATAATACTACTCCTATATACAAGAATATAACTACTATAATACTGCTCCTATATACAAGAATATAACTACTATAATACTACTCCTATATACAAGAATATAACTACTATAATACTGCCTCCTATGTACAAGAATATAACTACTATAATACTACTCCTATGTACAAGAATATAACTACTATAATACTACCTCCTATGTACAAGAATATAACTACTATAATACTGCTCCTATGTACAAGAATATAACTACTATAATACTGCTCCTATGTACAAGAATATAACTACTATAATACTACCTCCTATATACAAGAATATAACTACTATAATACTACTCCTATGTACAAGAATATAACTACTATAATACTGCTCCTATGTACAAGAATATACCTACTATAATACTACTCCTATGTACAAGAATATAACTACTATAATACTACCTCCTATGTATAAGAATATAACTACTATAATACTACCTCCTATGTACAAGAATATAACTACTATAATACTACCTCCTATGTACAAGAATATAACTACTATAATACTACCTGCTATGTACAAGAATATAACTACTATAATACAACCTCCTATGTACAAGAATATAACTACTATAATACTACTCCTATGTACAAGAATATAACTACTATAATACAACTCCTATGTACAAGAATATAACTACTATAATACTACTCCTATGTACAAGAATATAACTACTATAATACTACTCCTATGTACAAGAATATAACTACTATAATACTACTGCTATGTACAAGAATATAACTACTATAATACAACCTCCTATGTACAAGAATATAACTACTATAATACTACTCCTATGTACAAGAATATAACTACTATAATACAACTCCTATGTACAAGAATATAACTACTATAATACTACCTCCTATGTACGA
This sequence comes from Leptodactylus fuscus, assembly GCF_031893055.1. Lineage (NCBI taxonomy): Eukaryota > Metazoa > Chordata > Amphibia > Anura > Leptodactylidae > Leptodactylus > Leptodactylus fuscus. Next base: position 562,155 of record NC_134268.1, on the reverse strand, counting down.
GAATATAACTACTATAATACTACTCCTATGTACAAGAATATAACTACTATAATACAACTCCTATGTACAAGAATATAACTACTATAATACTACTCCTATGTACAAGAATATAACTACTATAATACAACTCCTATGTACAAGAATATAACTACTATAATACTACCTCCTATGTACAAGAATATAACTACTATAATACTACTCCTATGTACAAGAATATAACTACTATAATACTACCTCCTATGTACAAGAATATAACTACTATAATACTACTCCTATGTACAAGAATATAACTACTATAATACTACCTCCTATGTACAAGAATATAACTACTATAATACTACCTCCTATGTACAAGAATATAACTACTATAATACTACTCCTATGTACAAGAATATAACTACTATAATACTACTCTATGTACAAGAATATAACTACTATAATACTACTCCTATGTACAAGAATATAACTACTATAATACTACCTCCTATGTACAAGAATATAACTACTATAATACTACCTCCTATGTACAAGAATATAACTACTATAATACTACCTCCTATATACAAGAATATAACTACTATAATACTACTCCTATATACAAGAATATAACTACTATAATACTGCCTCCTATGTACAAGAATATAACTACTATAATACTACTCCTATGTACAAGAATATAACTACTATAATACTACTCCTATGTACAAGAATATAACTACTATAATACTGCCTCCTATGTACAAGAATATAACTACTATAATACTACTCCTATGTACAAGAATATAACTACTATAATACTACCTCCTATGTACAAGAATATAACTACTATAATACTACCTCCTATATACAAGAATATAACTACTATAATACTACTCCTATGTACAAGAATATAACTACTATAATACTACTCCTATGTACAAGAATATAACTACTATAATACTACTCCTATGTACAAGAATATAACTACTATAATACTACCTCCTATGTACAAGAATATAACTACTATAATACTACCTCCTATGTACAAGAATATAACTACTATAATACTACTCCTATGTACAAGAATATAACTACTATAATACTACCTCCTATATACAAGAATATAACTACTATAATACTACCTCCTATATACAAGAATATAACTACTATAATACTACTCCTATGTACAAGAATATAACTACTATAATACTGCCTCCTATGTACAAGAATATAACTACTATAATACTACTCCTATGTACAAGAATATAACTACTATAATACTACCTCCTATGTACAAGAATATAACTACTATAATACTGCTCCTATGTACAAGAATATAACTACTATAATACTACTCCTATGTACAAGAATATAACTACTATAATACTACCTCCTATATACAAGAATATAACTACTATAATACTACTCCTAATACTAATATAACTACTATAATACTATACAGAATATAACTACTAATACTGCTCCTATGTACAAGAATATAACTACTATAATACTACTCCTATGTACAAGAATATAACTACTATAATACTACTCCTATGTACAAGAATATAACTACTATAATACTACCTCCTATGTACAAGAATATAACTACTATAATACTCCTCCTATGTACAAGAATATAACTACTATAATACTGCTGCTATATACAAGAATATAACTACTATAATACTACCTCCTATGTACAAGAATATAACTACTATAATACTACTCCTATGTACAAGAATATAACTACTATAATACTGCTCCTATGTACAAGAATATAACTACTATAATACTACTCCTATGTACAAGAATATAACTACTATAATACTACTCCTATGTACAAGAATATAACTACTATAATACTACTCCTATGTACAAGAATATAACTACTATAATACTACCTCCTATATACAAGAATATAACTACTATAATACTACTCCTATGTACAAGAATATAACTACTATAATACTACTCCTATATACAAGAATATAACTACTATAATACTGCTCCTATATACAAGAATATAACTACTATAATACTACTCCTATGTACAAGAATATAACTACTATAATACTACCTCCTATGTACAAGAATATAACTACTATAATACTACTCCTATGTACAAGAATATAACTACTATAATACTACCTCCTATATACAAGAATATAACTACTATAATACTACCTCCTATGTACAAGAATATAACTACTATAATACTACCTCCTATAGTACAAGAATATAACTACTATAATACTACCTCCTATATACAAGAATATAACTACTATAATACTACCTCCTATGTACAAGAATATAACTACTATAATACTACTCCTATGTACAAGAATATACCTACTATAATACTACTCCTATGTACAAGAATATATACTACTATAATACTCCTCCTATGTACAAGAATATAACTACTATAATACTGCTCCTATGTACAAGAATATAACTACTATAATACTACCTCCTATGTACAAGAATATAACTACTATAATACTACCTCCTATATACAAGAATATAACTACTATAATACTACCTCCTATATACAAGAATATAACTACTATAATACTACTCCTATGTACAAGAATATAACTACTATAATACTGCCTCCTATGTACAAGAATATAACTACTATAATTCTGCTCCTATATACAAGAATATAACTACTATAATCTACCTCCTATGTACAAGAATATAACTACTATAATACTACTCCTATGTACAAGAATATAACTACTATAATACTACTCCTATGTACAAGAATATAACTACTATAATACTACCTCCTATGTACAAGAATATACTACTATAATACTACTCCTATGTACAAGAATATAACTACTATAATACTACTCCTATGTACAAGAATATAACTACTATAATACTACCTCCTATATACAAGAATATAACTACTATAATACTACTCCTATGTACAAGAATATAACTACTATAATACTACTCCTATATACAAGAATATAACTACTATAATACTGCTCCTATATACAAGAATATAACTACTATAATACTACTCCTATGTACAAGAATATAACTACTATAATACTACCTCCTATGTACAAGAATATAACTACTATAATACTACTCCTATGTACAAGAATATAACTACTATAATACTACCTCCTATATACAAGAATATAATTACTATAATACTACCTCCTATGTACAAGAATATAACTACTATAATACTACCTCCTATATACAAGAATATAACTACTATAATACTGCCTCCTATATACAAGAATATAACTACTATAATACTACCTCCTATGTACAAGAATATAACTACTATAATACTACTCCTATGTACAAGAATATAACTACTATAATACTACCTCCTATGTACAAGAATATAACTACTATAATACTGCTCCTATGTACAAGAATATAACTACTATAATACTGCTCCTATGTACAAGAATATAACTACTATAATACTACCTCCTATATACAAGAATATAACTACTATAATAGTACTCCTATGTACAAGAATATAACTACTATAATACTACTCCTATGTACAAGAATATAACTACTATAATACTGCTCCTATGTACAAGAATATACCTACTATAATACTACTCCTATGTACAAGAATATAACTACTATAATACTACCTCCTATGTACAAGAATATAACTACTATAATACTACCTCCTATGTACAAGAATATAACTACTATAATACTACCTCCTATGTACAAGAATATAACTAATATAATACTACCTGCTATGTACAAGAATATAACTACTATAATACTACTCCTATGTACAAGAATATAACTACTATAATACTACCTCCTATGTACAAGAATATAACTACTATAATACTACCTCCTATGTACAAGAATATAACTACTATAATACTACCTCCTATGTACAAGAATATAACTAATATAATACTACCTGCTATGTACAAGAATATAACTACTATAATACAACCTCCTATGTACAAGAATATAACTACTATAATACTACTCCTATGTACAAGAATATAACTACTATAATACAACTCCTATGTACAAGAATATAACTACTATAATACTACCTCCTATGTACAAGAATATAACTACTATAATACTACTCCTATGTACAAGAATATAACTACTATAATACTACCCCTATGTACAAGAATATAACTACTATAATACTCCTCCTATGTACAAGAATATAACTACTATAATACTGCTCCTATGTACAAGAATATAACTACTATAATACTACCTCCTATGTACAAGAATATAACTACTATAATACTACCTCCTATATACAAGAATATAACTACTATAATACTACCTCCTATATACAAGAATATAACTACTATAATACTACTCCTATGTACAAGAATATAACTACTATAATACTACTCCTATGTACAAGAATATAACTACTATAATACTACTCCTATGTACAAGAATATAACTACTATAATACTACCTCCTATGTACAAGAATATAACTACTATAATACTACTCCTATGTACAAGAATATAACTACTATAATACTGCTCCTATGTACAAGAATATAACTACTATAATACTACCTCCTATGTACAAGAATATAACTACTATAATACTACCTCCTATGTACAAGAATATACCTACTATAATACTACCTCCTATATACAAGAATATAACTACTATAATACTACTCCTATGTACAAGAATATAACTACTATAATTCTGCTCCTATATACAAGAATATAACTACTATAATACTACCTCCTATGTACAAGAATATAACTACTATAATACTACTCCTATGTACAAGAATATAACTACTATAATACTACTCCCTATGTACAAGAATATAACTACTATAATACTACCTCCTATGTACAAGAATATACCTACTATAATACTACTCCTATGTACAAGAATATAACTACTATAATACTGCTCCTATGTACAAGAATATAACTGCTATAATACTACCTCCTATATACAAGAATATAACTACTATAATACTACTCCTATATACAAGAATATAACTACTATAATACTGCTCCTATATACAAGAATATAACTACTATAATACTACTCCTACGTACAAGAATATAACTACTATAATACTACCTCCTATGTACAAGAATATAACTACTATAATACTACCTCCTATGTACAAGAATATAACTACTATAATACTACTCCTATGTACAAGAATATAACTACTATAATACTACCTCCTATATACAAGAATATAACTACTATAATACTACCTCCTATGTACAAGAATATAACTATTATAATAATACCTCCTATATACAAGAATATAACTACTATAATACTACCTCCTATATACAAGAATATAACTACTATAATACTACCTCCTATGTACAAGAATATAACTACTATAATACTACTCCTATATACAAGAATATAACTACTATAATACTGCCTCCTATGTACAAGAATATAACTACTATAATACTACTCCTATGTACAAGAATATAACTACTATAATACTACCTCCTATGTACAAGAATATAACTACTATAATACTACTCCTATATACAAGAATATAACTACTATAATACTGCCTCCTATGTACAAGAATATAACTACTATAATACTGCTCCTATGTACAAGAATATAACTACTATAATACTGCTCCTATGTACATAGAATATAACTACTATAATACTACCTCCTATATACAAGAATATAACTACTATAATACTACTCCTATGTACAAGAATATAACTACTATAATACTCCTATGTACAAGAATATAAACTACTATAATACTGCTCCTATGTACAAGAATATACCTACTATAATACTACTCCTATGTACAAGAATATACCTACTATAATACTACCTCCTATGTACAAGAATATAACTACTATAATACTAACTCCTATATACAAGAATATAACTACTATAATACTACCTCCTATATACAAGAATATAACTACTATAATACTACTCCTATGTACAAAAATATAACTACTATAATACTACTCCTATGTACAAGAATATAACTACTATAATACTGCCTCCTATATACAAGAATATAACTACTATAACACTGCCTCCTATGTACAAGAATATAACTACTATAATACTACTCCTATGTACAAGAATATAACTACTATAATACTGCTCCTATGTACAAGAATATAACTACTATAATACTACCTCCTATGTACAAGAATATAACTACTATAATACTACTCCTATGTACAAGAATATAACTACTATAATACTGCTCCTATGTACAAGAATATAACTACTATAATACTACCTCCTATATACAAGAATATAACTACTATAATACTACTCCTATGTACAAGAATATACCTACTATAATACTACTCCTATGTACAAGAATATAACTACTATAATACTGCTCCTATGTACAAGAATATAACTACTATAATACTACTCCTATGTACAAGAATATAACTACTATAATACTGCTCCTATGTACAAGAATATAACTACTATAATACTACCTCCCTATATACAAGAATATAACTACTATAATACTACTCCTATGTACAAGAATATAACTACTATAATACTACTCCTATGTACAAGAATATAACTACTATAATACTGCTCCTATGTACAAGAATATACCTACTATAATACTACTCCTATGTACAAGAATATAACTACTATAATACTACCTCCTATGTACAAGAATATAACTACGATAATACTACCTCCTATGTACAAGAATATAACTACTATAATACTACCTCCTATGTACAAGAATATAACTACTATAATACTACCTGCTATGTTCAAGAATATAACTACTATAATACAACCTCCTATGTACAAGAATATAACTACTATAATACTGCTCCTATGTACAAGACTATAACTACTATAATACTACTCCTATATACAAGAATATAACTACTATAATACTACTCTTATGTACAAGAATATAACTACTATAATACAACTCCTATGTACAAGAATATAACTACTATAATACAACTCCAATGTACAAGAATATAACTACTATAATACTACCTCCTTTTATACAAGAATATAACTACTATAATACTACTCCTATGTACAAGAATATAACTACTATAATACAACTCCTATGTACAAGAATATAACTACTATAATACTACCTCCTATGTACAAGAATATAACTACTATAATACTCCTCCTATGTACAAGAATATAACTACTATAATACTACCTCCTATGTATAAGAATATAAACTACTATAATACTACCTCCTATGTACAAGAATATAACTACTATAATACTACCTCCTATGTACAAGAATATAACTACTATAATAACTACCTGCTATGTACAAGAATATAACTACTATAATACAACCTCCTATGTACAAGAATATAACTACTATAATACTACTCCTATGTACAAGAATATAACTACTATAATACAACTCCTATGTACAAGAATATAACTACTATAATACTACACCTATGTACAAGAATATAACTACTATAATACTACTCCTATGTACAAGAATATAACTACTATAATACTACCTGCTATGTACAAGAATATAACTACTATAATACAACCTCCCTATGTACAAGAATATAACTACTATAATACTACTCCTATGTACAAGAATATAACTACTATAATACAACTCCTATGTACAAGAATATAACTACTATAATACTACCTCCCTATGTACGAGAATATAACTACTATAATACTACTCCTATGTACAAGAATATAAACTACTATAATACAACTCCTATGTACAAGAATATAACTACTATAATACTACTCCTATGTACAAGAATATAACTACTATAATACAACTCCTATGTACAAGAATATAACTACTATAATACTACCTCCTATGTACAAGAATATAACTACTATAATACTTCTCCTATGTACAAGAATATAACTACTATAATACTACCCCCTATGTACAAGAATATAACTACTATAATACTACTCCTATGTACAAGAATATAACTACTATAATACTACCTCCTATGTACAAGAATATAACTACTATAATACTACCCTCCTATATACAAGAATATAACTACTATAATACTACTCCTATGTACAAGAATATAACTACTATAATACTGCTCCTATGTACAAGAATATAACTACTATAATACTACTCCTATGTACAAGAATATAAACTACTATAATACTACCTCCTATGTACAAGAATATAACTACTATAATACTACCTCCTATATACAAGAATATAACTACTATAATACTACCTCCTATATACAAGAATATAACTACTATAATACTACTCCTATATACAAGAATATAACTACTATAATACTGCCTCCTATGTACAAGAATATAACTACTATAATACTACTCCTATGTACAAGAATATAACTACTATAATACTGGCCTCCTATGTACAAGAATATAACTACTATAATACTACTCCTATGTACAAGAATATAACTACTATAATACTACCTCCTATGTACAAGAATATAACTACTATAATACTACCTCCTATATACAAGAATATAACTACTATAATACTGCTCCTATGTACAAGAATATAACTACTATAATACTACCTCCTATGTACAAGAATATAACTACTATAATACTACCTCCTATATACAAGAATATAACTACTATAATACTACTCCTATGTACAAGAATATAACTACTATAATACTACCTCCTATATACAAGAATATAACTACTATAATACTAACCTCCTATATACAAGAATATAACTACTATAATACTACTCCTATATACAAGAATATAACTACTATAATACTGCCTCCTATGTACAAGAATATAACTACTATAATACTACTCCTATGTACAAGAATATAACTACTATAATACTACTCCTATGTACAAGAATATAACTACTATAATACTGCTCCTATGTACAAGAATATAACTACTATAATACTGCTCCTATGTACAAGAATATAACTACTATAATACTACCTCCTATGTACAAGAATATAACTACTATAATACTACCTCCTATATACAAGAATATAACTACTATAATACTACCTCCTATATACAAGAATATAACTACTATAATACTACTCCTATGTACAAGAATATAACTACTATAATACTACTCCTATGTACAAGAATATAACTACTATAATACTACTCCTATGTACAAGAATATAACTACTATAATACTACCTCCTATGTACAAGAATATAACTACTATAATACTACTCCCTATGTACAAGAATATAACTACTATAATACTGCTCCTATGTACAAGAATATAACTACTATAATACTACCTCCTATGTACAAGAATATAACTACTATAATACTACCTCCTATGTACAAGAATATACCTACTATAATACTACCTCCTATATACAAGAATATAACTACTATAATACTACCTCCTATGTACAAGAATATAACTACTATAATTCTGCTCCTATATACAAGAATATAACTACTATAATACTACCTCCTATGTACAAGAATATAAACTACTATAATACTACTCCTATGTACAAAGAATATAACTACTATAATACTACTCCTATGTACAAGAATATAACTACTATAATACTACTCCTATGTACAAAGAATATAACTACTATAATACTGCTCCTATGTACAAGAATATAACTGCTATAATACTACCTCCTATATACAAGAATATAACTACTATAATACTACTCCTATATACAAGAATATAACTACTATAATACTGCTCCTATATACAAGAATATAACTACTATAATACTACTCCTACGTACAAGAATATAACTACTATAATACTACCTCCTATGTACAAGAATATAACTACTATAATACTACCTCCTATGTACAAGAATATAAAACTACTATAATACTGCTCCTATGTACAAGAATATAACTACTATAATACAACTCCTATGTACAAGAATATAACTACTATAATACAAACTCCTATGTACAAGAATATAACTACTATAATACTACTCCTATGTACAAGAATATAACTACTATAATACTACTCCTATGTACAAGAATATAACTACTATAATACTACCCCTATGTACAAGAATATAACTACTATAAATACTACCTCCTATGTACAAGAATATAACTACTATAATACTGCTCCTATGTACAAGAATATAACTACTATAATACAACTCCTATGTACAAGAATATAACTACTATAATACAACTCCTATGTACAAGAATATAACTACTATAATACTACCTCCTATGTACAAGAATATAACTACTATAATACTACTCCTATGTACAAGAATATAACTACTATAATACTACCCCTATGTACAAGAATATAACTACTATAATACTCCTCCTATGTACAAGAATATAACTACTATAATACTGCTCCTATGTACAAGAATATAACTACTATAATACTACCTCCTATATACAAGAATATAACTACTATAATACTACCTCCTATATACAAGAATATAACTACTATAATACTACTCCTATGTACAAGAATATAACTACTATAATACTACTCCTATGTACAAGAATATAACTACTATAATACAACTCCTATGTACAAGAATATAACTACTATAATACTACCTCCTATGTACAAGAATATAACTACTATAATACTGCTCCTATGTACAAGAATATAACTACTATAATACTACCTCCTATGTACAAGAATATAACTACTATAATACTGCTCCTATGTACAAGAATATAACTACTATAATACTGCTCCTATGTACAAGAATATAACTACTATAATACTGCTCCTATGTACAAGAATATAAACTACTATAATACAACTCCTATGTACAAGAATATAACTACTATAATACAACTCCTATGTACAAGAATATAACTACTATAATACTACCTCCTATGTACAAGAATATAACTACTATAATACTACTCCTATGTACAAGAATATAACTACTATAATACTACCCCTATGTACAAGAATATAACTACTATAATACTCCTCCTATGTACAAGAATATAACTACTATAATACTGCTCCTATGTACAAGAATATAACTACTATAATACTACCTCCTATATACAAGAATATAACTACTATAATACTACCTCCTATATACAAGAATATAACTACTATAATACTACTCCTATGTACAAGAATATAACTACTATAATACTACTCCTATGTACAAGAATATAACTACTATAATACAACTTCCTATGTACAAGAATATAACTACTATAATACTACCTCCTATGTACAAGAATATAACTACTATAATACTGCTCCTATGTACAAGAATATAACTACTATATAATACAACTCCTATGTACAAGAATATAACTACTATAATACAACTCCTATGTACAAGAATATAACTACTATAATACTACCTCCTATGTACAAGAATATAACTACTATAATACTACTCCTATGTACAAGAATATAACTACTATAATACTACCCCTATGTACAAGAATATAACTACTATAATACTCCTCCTATGTACAAGAATATAACTACTATAATACTGCTCCTATGTACAAGAATATAACTACTATAATACTACCTCCTATGTACAAGAATATAACTACTATAATACTACCTCCTATATACAAGAATATAACTACTATAATACTACCTCCTATATACAAGAATATAACTACTATATTACTACTCCTATGTACAAGAATATAACTACTATAATACTACTCCTATGTACAAGAATATAACTACTATAATACTACTCCTATGTACAAGAATATAACTACTATAATACTACCTCCTATGTACAAGAATATAACTACTATAATACTACTCCTATGTACAAGAATATAACTACTATAATACTGCTCCTATGTACAAGAATATAACTACTATAATACTACCTCCTATGTACAAGAATATAACTACTATAATACTACCTCCTATGTACAAGAATATACCTACTATAATACTACCTCCTATATACAAGAATATAACTACTATAATACTACTCCTATGTACAAGAATATAACTACTATAATTCTGCTCCTATATACAAGAATATAACTACTATAATACTACCTCCTATGTACAAGAATATAACTACTATAATACTACTCCTATGTACAAGAATATAACTACTATAATACTACTCCTATGTACAAGAATATAACTACTATAATACTACCTCCTATGTACAAGAATATACCTACTATAATACTACTCCTATGTACAAGAATATAACTACTATAATACTGCTCCTATGTACAAGAATATAACTGCTATAATACTACCTCCTATATACAAGAATATAACTACTATAATACTACTCCTATATACAAGAATATAACTACTATAATACTGCTCCTATATACAAGAATATAACTACTATAATACTACTCCTACGTACAAGAATATAACTACTATAATACTACCTCCTATGTACAAGAATATAACTACTATAATACTACCTCCTATGTACAAGAATATAACTACTATAATACTACTCCTATGTACAAGAATATAACTACTATAATACTACCTCCTATATACAAGAATATAACCTACTATAATACTACCTCCTATGTACAAGAATATAACTATTATAATAATACCTCCTATATACAAGAATATAACTACTATAATACTACCTCCTATATACAAGAATATAACTACTATAATACTACCTCCTATGTACAAGAATATAACTACTATAATACTACTCCTATATACAAGAATATAACTACTATAATACTGCCTCCTATGTACAAGAATATAACTACTATAATACTACCTCCTATGTACAAGAATATAACTACTATAATACTACCTCCTATGTACAAGAATATAACTACTATAATACTACTCCTATATACAAGAATATAACTACTATAATACTGCCTCCTATGTACAAGAATATAACTACTATAATACTGCCTCCTATGTACAAGAATATAACTACTATAATACTGCTCCTATGTACAAGAATATAACTACTATAATACTACCTCCTATATACAAGAATATAACTACTATAATACTACTCCTATGTACAAGAATATAACTACTATAATACTACTCCTATGTACAAGAATATAACTACTATAATACTGCTCCTATGTACAAGAATATACCTACTATAATACTACTCCTATGTACAAGAATATACCTACTATAATACTAACCTCCTATGTACAAGAATATAACTACTATAATACTAACTCCTATATACAAGAATATAACTACTATAATACTACCTCCTATATACAAGAATATAACTACTATAATACTACTCCTATGTACAAAAATATAACTACTATAATACTACCTCCTATGTACAAGAATATAACTACTATAATACTGCCTCCTATATACAAGAATATAACTACTATAATACTACTCCTATATACAAGAATATAACTACTATAATACTGCCTCCTATGTACAAGAATATAACTACTATAATACTACTCCTATGTACAAGAATATAACTACTATAATACTGCCTCCTATGTACAAGAATATAACTACTATAATACTACCTCCTATGTACAAGAATATAACTACTATAATACTACTCCTATGTACAAGAATATAACTACTATAATACTGCTCCTATGTACAAGAATATAACTACTATAATACTACCTCCTATATACAAGAATATAACTACTATAATACTACTCCTATGTACAAGAATATACCTACTATAATACTACTCCTATGTACAAGAATATAACTACTATAATACTGCTCCTATGTACAAGAATATAACTACTATAATACTACTCCTATGTACAAGAATATAACTACTATAATACTGCTCCTATGTACAAGAATATAACTACTATAATACTACCTCCTATATACAAGAATATAACTACTATAATACTACTCCTATGTACAAGAATATAACTACTATAATACTACTCCTATGTACAAGAATATAACTACTATAATACTGCTCCTATGTACAAGAATATACCCTACTATAATACTACTCCTATGTACAAGAATATAACTACTATAATACTACCTCCTATGTACAAGAATATAACTACTATAATACTACCTCCTATGTACAAGAATATAACTACTATAATACTACCTCCTATGTACAAGAATATAACTACTATAATACTACCTGCTATGTTCAAGAATATAACTACTATAATACAACCTCCTATGTACAAGAATATAACTACTATAATACTGCTCCTATGTACAAGACTATAACTACTATAATACTACTCCTATATACAAGAATATAACTACTATAATACTACTCTTATGTACAAGAATATAACTACTATAATACAACTCCTATGTACAAGAATATAACTACTATAATACAACTCCAATGTACAAGAATATAACTACTATAATGACTACCTCCTTTATACAAGAATATAACTACTATAATACTACTCCTATGTACAAGAATATAACTACTATAATACAACTCCTATGTACAAGAATATAACTACTATAATACTACCCTCCTATGTACAAGAATATAACTACTATAATACTACTCCTATGTACAAGAATATAACTACTATAATACTACCCCTATGTACAAGAATATAACTACTATAATACTACTCCTCTGTACAAGAATATAACTACTATAATACTACCTCCTATGTACAAGAATATAACTACTATAATACTGCTCCTATGTACAAGAATATAACTACTATAATACTGCTCCTATGTACAAGAATATAACTACTATAATACTACCTCCTATATACAAGAATATAACTACTATAATACTACTCCTATGTACAAGAATATAACTACTATAATACTACTCCTATGTACAAGAATATAACTACTATAATACTGCTCTATGTACAAGAATATAACTACTATAATACTGCCTCCTATGTACAAGAATATAACTACTATAATACTACCTCCTATATACAAGAATATAACTACTATAATACTACTCCTATGTACAAGAATATAACTACTATAATACTACCCCTATGTACAAGAATATAACTACTATAATACTCCTCCTATGTACAAGAATATAACTACTATAATACTGCTCCTATGTACAAGAATATAACTACTATAATACTACCTCCTATGTACAAGAATATAACTACTATAATACTACCTCCTATATACAAGAATATAACTACTATAATACTACCTCCTATATACAAGAATATAACTACTATAATACTACTCCTATGTACAAGAATATAACTACTATAATACTGCTGCTATATACAAGAATATAACTACTATAATACTACCTCCTATGTACAAGAATATAACTACTATAATACTACTCCTATGTACAAGAATATAACTACTATAATACTGCTCCTATGTAACAAGAATATAACTACTATAATACTACTCCTATGTACAAGAATATAACTACTATAATACTACTCCTATGTACAAGAATATAACTACTATAATACTACTCCTATGTACAAGAATATAACTACTATAATTACTACTCCTATATACAAGAATATAACTACTATAATACTGCCTCCTATATACAAGAATATAACTACTATAATACTACTCCTATGTACAAGAATATAACTACTATAATACTACCTCCTATGTACAAGAATATAACTACTATAATACTACTCCTATGTACAAGAATATAACTACTATAATACTACCTCCTATATACAAGAATATAACTACTATAATACTACCTCCTATGTACAAGAATATAACTACTATAATACTACCTCCTATATACAAGAATATAACTACTATAATACTACCTCCTATATACAAGAATATAACTACTATAATACTACCTCCTATGTACAAGAATATAACTACTATAATACTACTCCTATATACAAGAATATAACTACTATAATACTACTCCTATGTACAAGAATATAACTACTATAATACTACTCCTATGTACAAGAATATAACTACTATAATACTACCTCCTATGTACAAGAATATAACTGCTATAATACTGCTCCTATGTACAAGAATATAACTACTATAACACTGCTCCTATGTACAAGAATATAACTACTATAATACTACCTCCTATATACAAGAATATAACTACTATAATAGTACTCCTATGTACAAGAATATAACTACTATAATACTACTCCTATGTACAAGAATATAACTACTATAATACTGCTCCTATGTACAAGAATATACCTACTATAATACTACTCCTATGTACAAGAATATAACTACTATAATACTACCTCCTATGTACAAGAATATAACTACTATAATACTGCTCCTATGTACAAGAATATAAACTACTATAATACTGCTCCTATGTACAAGAATATACCTACTATAATACTACTCCTATGTACAAGAATATAACTACTATAATACTACTCCTATGTACAAGAATATAACTACTATAATACTAACCTCCTATGTACAAGAATATAACTACTATAATACTACCTGCTATGTACAAGAATATAACTACTATAATACAACCTCCTATGTACAAGAATATAACTACTATAATACTACTCCTATGTACAAGAATATAACTACTATAATACAACTCCTATGTACAAGAATATAACTACTATAGTACTACCTCCTATGTACAAGAATATAACTACTATAATACTACTCCTATGTACAAGAATATAACTACTATAATACTACCCCTATGTACAAGAATATAACTACTATAATACTACCTCCTATGTACAAGAATATAACTACTATAATACTGACTCCTATGTACAAGAATATAACTACTATAATACTACCTCCTATGTACAAGAATATAACTACTATAATACTACCTCCTATATACAAGAATATAACTACTATAATTACTACCTCCTATATACAAGAATATAACTACTATAATACTACTCCTATGTACAAGAATATAACTACTATAATACTACCTCCTATGTACAAGAATATAACTACTATAATACTACTCCTATGTACAAGAATATAACTACTATAATACTACCTCCTATGTATTACAAGAATATAACTACTATAATACTACTCCTATGTACAAGAATATAACTACTATAATACTGCTCCTATGTACAAGAATATAACTACTATAATACTACTCCTATGTACAAGAATATAACTACTATAATACTACTCCTATGTACAAGAATATACCTACTATAATACTACTCCTATGTACAAGAATATAACTACTATAATACTCCCTCCTATGTAGAAGAATATAACTACTATAATACTACCTCCTATATACAAGAATATAACTACTATAATACTACCTCCTTATATACAAGAATATAACTACTATAATACTACTCCTATGTACTAGAATATAACTACTATAATACTACCTCCCTATGTACAAGAATATAACTACTATAATACTACCTCCTATATACAAGAATATAACTACTATAATACTACTCCTATGTACAAGAATATAACTACTATAATACTACCTCCTATGTACAAGAATATAACTACTATAATACTACCTCCTATATACAAGAAATATAACTACTATAATACTACCTCCTATATACAAGAATATAACTACTATAATACTACCTCCTATGTACTAGAATATAACTACTATAATTCTGCTTCCTATATACAAGAATATAACTACTATAATACTACCTCCTATGTACAAGAATATAACTACTATAATTACTACTCCTATGTACAAGAATATAACTACTATAATACTACTCCTATGTACAAGAATATAACTACTATAATACTACCTCCTATGTACAAGAATATACCTACTATAATACTACTCCTATGTACAAGAATATAACTACTATAATACTGCTCCTATGTACAAGAATATAACTACTATAATACTGCTCCTATGTACAAGAATATAACTACTATAATACTACTCCTATGTACAAGAATATAAACTACTATAATACTACCTCCTATATACAAGAATATAACTACTATAATACTACCTCCTATATACAAGAATATAACTACTATAATACTACTCCTATGTACTAGAATATAACTACTATAATTCTGCTCCTATATACAAGAATATAACTACTATAATACTACCTCCTATGTACAAGAATATAACTACTATAATACTACTCCTATGTACAAGAATATAAACTACTATAATACTACTCCTATGTACAAGAATATAACTACTATAATACTACCTCCTATGTACAAGAATATACCTACTATAATACTTACTCCCTATGTACAAGAATATAACTACTATAATACTGCTCCTATGTACAAGAATATAACTACTATAATACTGCCTCCTATGTACAAGAATATAACTACTATAATACTACTCCTATGTACAAGAATATAACTACTATAATACTACCTCCTATGTACAAGAATATAACTACTATAATACTACCTCCTATATACAAGAATATAACTACTATAATACTACTCCTATGTACAAGAATATAACTACTATAATACTACTCCTATATACAAGAATATAACTACTATAATACTGCCTCCTATATACAAGAATATAACTACTATAATACTACTCCTATGTACAAGAATATATCTACTATAATACTACCTCCTATGTACAAGAATATAACTACTATAATACTACTCCTATGTACAAGAATATAACTACTATAATACTACCTCCTATATACAAGAATATAACTACTATAATACTACCTCCTATGTACAAGAATATAACTACTATAATACTACCTCCTATATACAAGAATATAACTACTATAATACTACCTCCTATATACAAGAATATAACTACTATAATACTACCTCCTATGTACAAGAATATAACTACTATAATACTACTCCTATTTACAAGAATATAACTACTATAATACTGCCTCCTATGTACAAGAATATAACTACTATAATACTACCTCCTATGTACAAGAATATAACTACTATAATACTACTCCTATGTACAAGAATATAACTACTATAATACTGCTCCTATGTACAAGAATATAACTACTATAATACTACCTCCTATATACAAGAATATACCTACTATAATACTACTCCTATGTACAAGAATATACCTACTATAATACTACCTCCTATGTACAAGAATATAACTACTATAATACTACCTCCTATGTACAAGAATATAACTACTATAATACTACTCCTATGTACAAGAATATAACTACTATAATACTAACTCCTATTTACAAGAATATAACTACTATAATACTACCTCCTATATACAAGAATATAACTACTATAATACTACTCCTATGTACAAGAAATATAACTACTATAATACTACCTCCTATGTACAAGAATATAACTACTATAATACTGCCTCCTATGTACAAGAATATAACTACTATAATACTACCTCCTATGTACAAGAATATAACTACTATAATACTGACCTCCTATGTACAAGAATATAACTACTATAATACTACCTCCTATGTACAAGAATATAACTACTATAATACTGCTCCTATGTACAAGAATATAACTACTATAATACTACCTCCTATGTACAAGAATATAACTACTATAATACTACCTCCTATGTACAAGAATATAACTACTATAATACTGGCTCCTATGTACAAGAATATAACTACTATAATACTACCTCCTATATACAAGAAATATAACTACTATAATACTACCTCCTATGTACAAGAATATAACTACTATAATACTACTCCTATGTACAAGAATATAACTACTATAATACTGCCTCCTATGTACAAGAATATAACTACTATAATACTACTCCTATGTACAAGAATATAACTACTATAATACTGCTCCTATGTACAAGAATATAACTACTATAATACTACCTCCTATATACAAGAATATAACTACTATAATACTACTCCTATGTACAAGAATATAACTACTATAATACTACTCCTATGTACAAGAATATAACTACTATAATACTACTCCTATGTACAAGAATATACCTACTATAATACTACTCCTATGTACAAGAATATAACTACTATAATACTACCTCCTATGTACAAGAAAATAACTACTATAATACTACCTCCTATGTACAAGAATATAACTACTATAATACTACCTCCTATGTACAAGAATATAACTACTATAATACTACCTCCTATGTACAAGAATATAACTACTATAATACAACCTCCTATGTACAAGAATATAACTACTATAATACTGCTCCTATGTACAAGAACTATAACTACTATAATACTACCCTCCTATATACAAGAATATAACTACTATAATACTACTCTTATGTACAAGAAATATAAATACTATAATACAACTCCTATGTTACCAAGAATATAACTACTATAATACAACTCCTATGTACAAGAATATAACTACTATAATACTACCTGCTATGTACAAGAATATAACTACTATAATACAACCTCTATGTACAAGAAATATAACTACTATAATACTGACTCCTATGTACAAGAATATAAACTACTATAATATACTCCTATGTACAAGAATATAACTACTATAATACTACTCCTATGTACAAGAATATAACTACTATTAATACTACCTCCTATGTACAAGAATATAAAACTACCTATAATACAACTCCTATGTACAAGGAATATAACTACTATAATACTACCTCCTAACTGTCTACAAGAATATAACTTACTATAATACTACTCCTATGTACAAGAATATAACTACTATAATACTACCCCA